>NW_028185040.1:192367-228934 GCF_003343005.1 Rhea americana | reverse complement strand
GGGAGGCATGGGGCCGGGGGGTGCCGGAGGAGGGACTATGGGGAGAGGAAGGTATAAGAAGGGATGCGGGCAGGGGCGGGGGGCGATGCAAAGAGGGGGTGCGGGGCCGAGGGGCCGGCGCTGACAGCTGCTTTCCCCGCACCGGCAATCCCCTCCCCCGGTGCCGCCGTGGGGTGGGACTCCCCAGCGGGGCAGCGTCTCCCTTCCTCCCCCCCGCCCAGGCTGCCGCCTCCTCCTTCTCCTTCTCCTCCTCCTCCTGCCGCCGCCGCCCGGGGCCGGGTGTAGGTGCCGGGGGCGGCCGGGCTCCGCCACCCGACGGCGCGTCCCGCAGCGGCCGCCGCGGCGCGGCGCGATGCCGCGGCTCGGCGGGAGCAGGGCGGCGGCGGCGGCGCGCCTCGTCCCGGCCGCCGCCGCCGTCCTCCTGGGCGCCGTGTGCCTCCCCGCGGCGCTGGCCTCCTCCCTGCTCACAGGTAAGGGGCCGCGGAGGAGGCGGCGGGCGCGCAGGCTGCGCGGCGCCCACCTGCCGTCGGGGCGCAAGCGTGGGAAAGGCGGGGGCTGGGGGGGTGTCACGGCGTGGTTCGGGCAGGGGCAGGGCGAACGGGGGCTGCGCTTCTCCCCCTTGCCTCCCCCGCCCCGAGGGATACCTGTTAGCGATACCTGGGGCGCGGCGGGGAGCGCTGCATCGACCGCTAGCGCGAGCAAAGGGGCATTAGGTTTCGAGGAGCGGCTCCAGCATGACACAAGGCGGACTTGTCGGGGACAGGGCCGTAAAGGGATTTCTGACTGGATTCGTTTTGACAGTTAGCCTGCTAATTTTGACTCGTCTGCCAGTTGGCTGTCATGCATTAGAAAGGATGCTTGGTTTAGTGCTTGTGTTGTACAGATGATTCTGGTCTGAATCCTCCATGTGTCATGGACAGCTTTCTCCTGATTTCGGTGAGCTCTGGAGCTATCATTATAGAGGTGTCCTGCTTTGCGTGGAGTACTCATTATTCTCCACACGTCATCTGAGAAGAGAAAAAGTGTCCTTCTYTGCTATAACAGGCACAAAGAAAGTCTAGGCTTGTGCAGCAATAAAAGGCCAGTCATTTACCCGTTCACTTTGGATGCTTACAAAAACCCCTAGCACCCTTGGTTGCTTAAAACAGGCAACTTAAGGCAGAACCTAAAACTGAAGACCAGGAATGGAGCAACTAGAGTAGTTTCCAAAACCAGATGGGGCAATTAAAATGTATCAATATTTTTTAATTTTTATTTCTCTTTCAGGATCTGTTGCAAAATGTGAAAATGAAGGGGAAGTTCTACAGATACCATTCATCACAGACAACCCTTGTATAATGTGCATTTGCCTGGTAAGTTTGGATTTCAGATAATGAGAACATTCAGGCCTGTACTAAGAGTAACCGCACAAAGCGGAAGAGCATTTTACCTAATCAAATCTTGGGTATGTCCGTTGCCTTTATGTAGCACAGGGTTATCTCAGTGCCGAGCTAATGGAAAGTAATCCAATCCACGATCTGGCAATTGTTTCTTTGACTTTAAAACTCTCAGGCGCAAAGTTATACCTGACTTTAAGTATGACATTGTGGAACTGCATTTATCATGTGAATTCAGGGTGAGAACAGTTTTYGCAAAGTCAGAGGTGCTCTGGCACACAAAAGTCTTTGCATATAGCTTAGCAAAGAGGGTGAAATGTAGAGGTTTGGAAATGCTGCTGTTTCTAGCTTCAATATGCTTAGCGTCACGCGCTGATGGCTGAGAAATGGGCACAAGGGGCCATAGTGCAGGCTGCAATGGGACTGTACGTGCTGTAATAAGAAGACAGTGACAGCACGCATGATACTTTGATAAAAGTGCTTTATTCCAAGGAGGACACTGTGTCTTGTGCTGGGAATTCAGCAGTTAATAATGTCACTGGTTGATACACATTTCTGGGAGAAATATTCTGCCAGAATGCTTCAGAGTTAAGCATTCTGGAAGCAGTTCAGCTCGGGAAGCCAAGGCTTAGGAGTTATTGAAAAATAGTTGCTCTAAATAAAAATTTTCACAATATATTTAAGAGAAAAACCATAACCGTAAACCATAGCCATAAACCTTAATTTGCTGTTGAATGCAAAGAAAAACATAGACAAAAATCACTACATTTTACATATTGGAAGTTACAGAGTAGCTGAATCTACAGAATATTTTCTGTTTCAGGGCCGAAATATGAAGAACCCCAATTCTGTTACTGCTATTGATATTATTAGTATTTCTAGAGAGCCATCACTATTTTAAATCTATAAAATAGTTAAAGAAGGCAGTTTCTGACTGCCTTTAAAAGGCAATTTTGGCAACTGTAGGAACGAACCACAGTGAACCTGATCTTAAGCCTGCTGAARTTGATGGATGTCACTGCACTGACTTCAGTAGATTTTAAGTGAGACTCAGTGATAACTTTTTAGCTAATAGTGATAAAGAATAAGTTATTGATTCTTCTGGGTAGAGAGGGATGGGAAAAGGAGGGGAATGGGATGTGGTGAGTAAAGAAATCAAAGGGAAAACAAGAAAAGAAATGAAGCTGTGTTTTATCATGGATCACCTTCCTAAATATGTCTGCCACCACTCTTGCTAATGGAAGCTGGTGTTAACCAGCGAGGAAGCAATTTATCTGTGAAGGAGCAGAAGTTCAGTCTTGGGCATTAGGGCAATAATGCATCAGGGTAAAATACTTGTATTTATAGATCTCTCTAGACCTTGGCTTATTAAATCAATGAGCACCCTTTTAGTGTATGAACATGAARAACTGCAAAAAACACGGGATGTAAGAAATCTATGTGGTTTGAAAGGCTTGCTTTAGGGAACCAGCAGATGAGGACATTTGGTTCCCCTCTATGCATGTAGCATACTGCGTGCTATTAAGAATATAGATGCCTAGGGAGTAACTGCAGTTACCTACACTGGATACGCTCCGTTTTATTTCTGCCAAAGGATAAAAGMGATCTCTGTTTCTTGGATGGAAGCTAGGAGACTTGGTAGAGAAGAAGGAAACCCATCTGGAGATACTGACTTTTACACTGTGCAGCATCCAAAGCAATGACTTATTGAACAGCCAGTTTCTGAAATCTTTGTCAGGGCTGTCACAAGGGAAAAGGTCAATTATAAGAGGTCTGAGGAGAGCAGAAAGCAATGTGGTGATTTGTGACAAGGAGGGGAAAAAGAACCAGGTTTCCTTCTATCCAACCAGAAATATTGATTATTTAATAGCCGTGCAGTGAGGAACTTTCTCTGGAAGGCTGATCATACTCTACAAGGGCAAACCTGATGGATGTTCATATAGTAAGGAGTGAGCAACTAACAAGAGACCTTAATCAGCTGTTCCAGGAAGGAAGCAATTGCTGTCCAAGCATGAACAGAAAATTCGACAAAGGGCACTTGTGTTAGAAACAAAGTAAAACAAGTAACTGAATTATTGGATTGGTTTGTGACAGACCTCCCCTAGCGGTAATACATTTTGTACAAATGCAAACGGTCCTAAAGAGCTGCGCAAGTTCCAGAGATCCGAATGGCCCTGGGCAGAAGAGGAATATCGAAGTAAYATCCTTCCAAGTCTTTCCTGCCTTGCAAATAAGGGAAGATGGAACTGAAATGCTGGAATTGAATCCTCAAGCATTTGACAGAGCTGACGCTGGGAGCTGTGTCCTGCAGCGCGCAGGAACGTGTCCCAGCGAGGGAGGGAGAGGGAAGCAGCAGGGGCGAAGCAGTCTCCTGCTCGCAGCTCCTGTTTCCTGGCTGAATCAGTTGGGAGGGCAAATGACTGGTGCTCCAAGAGGAGATGCAGTAAAAACGAGAAACTCGCAGGCCACAAACAAATTGCAGTAATGCAACACAGATTGCAACGAGCAATTACGAATGCTGTTCCTTATACACTGCTGAGAAGTCTTGGTAGGAAGACCAAAACCAAAAGTTGCCTATTCTTATTGCTTGACAGGGTAGACTGATRATGATTAAAAACAAAGCAGATAAAACAGACCCTGTGTTCAGGGGCTGCTGCTTTACAYGAAAGGTTTTGTTTCGTCTTTTTGAGTTATTGATAACACAAATCTCTGAATTTCAAATATGAAAATGGCACTGATGGGGATCTTCTAGAAACAGCCAAGTCTAACTAGCAAACAAGATGAGTTCATGCGCATCTGCTGTAATGTGTGGAAAGAGAAGTTGTGATACAGGAATTCAGGCTGGGGGACATGTGCTGAAATTTTCAYGTAGCACGTAGTAAATCATTCACTTCTAAAGTATAGGTAATGCTTTTCTAATAAAAAAGGCACTGCCCACACTATGAGATAACTCTATTTCAGACCTCCCTACTTGTTAAATTGAAATTTGTTGGAGTGTGCAGAATGACACTGATATTTGCTCTTAGTATAAGGAAACAGAGGTAAGACTAAGTGCATGTATGTGTGTAAATGTAAATGTGCACTGCAGGTCTATGTGTAAGAACTGCAGTAGAGCAAGCCGCTATGGATAACGCTGGATTTTGCTTYGTGTGATGCTTTCAGCTGGTGCGATACAATGCTTTAATCAGAAGTTTGCTTTAGTTTTGAATATGTGATTCAGCACCGAAGTAACAGAATGAAACTCTATGGCTAGTGATACAAAGAAAGTCAGACAAGAGGGTCCAGTGCCTATGAATCTATACATCCTAAAAATATTTTCTGTTAGCAAACAYGAGAACTAACAAAGTTGCAGCAAGATTTTACCTTTTACATAGGACTGATAAAACTCATTTTTCTTTGGCATTTTGGATGGGATTTCTCATTAGTCCTGACAGGATCAAAATTTAGACATCCCTAACTTATATTTTATATATATCCAATTTATGGTCATAATAATGACCATAAAAGTGATAATTTTAAACATCTATAAGCAAATAATTTTGATGTGAGCTTTTACAATTACAACATTTAAGCAATTCTATATTACTTTCCACTTAATCATCTCTAAGCTCTTGATAAACATGGATGAATTTGATCTCCAAAGAATTGATCATTAATTGCAGCTGACCACAGAAAAAGACCATTTTTATTGAAGAGGAAAACATCAAAGTCACAGAGAGATTGTGGTTTATCCACAAGGAATTTCTTGTAGGACTGTGATGAAAGCTCAGGCCTCCTAACTCCTGGTCTAATGGTTTAATGACAAAACCATCCCTTTTCACTTCACTAACATTTGCTTTATGAGTGGCTGTGTGTAGTGTAGCCACAGCATTAACATGTTCGTTTTCTTTTTGTCTCTGGCAATGGGCAGGCTGCACTGATAGTASGTTTTTGAAGTGTCTGCTCAACTAAATTTGTTCTAAGACATAGATGGGCAAAAGCAGATTAAGCTGGTTTTACGATCCAGAGGTTTTGAGAGTTGTTACAACGACTTGCTGTTGCTGTCTGAAAGATGATGTTAGGGCTCATGTGCCCCAGTCTTCTGCCCATTTGCATTTTGGATGTCTGTGGTCCTGCATCTCCAAGGAGACTTGCTATCTCTGGAAAAACTCCTGGGTTTCTACCATATTTGGGACACAGGCATAGCAAAAAAGCAGGCTGAAGGTAACTGGAAGTACTTKTTTTCCTGTACATACACATTGTATGCTGTTAAACACAGGAACTGGAGAACACAGCAGCATCCTTAGTACTTAGAGGTAGTGGTTAAAATGGGAAGATAGACACTGCACTTGAAAATTGTTGTTCTGAAGCTAGGCCAGATAAAAATTGCACGCAGGCCTCCTTGTGAAGTGCCAGCACAGTATACTATGGTGGACTGGCCCATTTCAACCATGGTTATAGCCAAGGACTTCTCTAAGAGGTGGAAAAGACTCCCTCTAAGAGGTGGAAAAGACTCCCTCTAAGAGGCAGCGAGCCCCTTATCAAGGGAAGGTCCCCAGCTGAATGGGAATGCCAGATATGACAAACAGCAGCAAGGAATAAATACACGAACTCTGTGAAGAAAAATAAAGTTATCAAAAAAGGCAGTATTATAGTAAGGATAAGGATGTGACCCTTGGCAATACAAAAAATATTCATAGAACATATTATTGAATACAACTGTGAAACTATTTTGTGTTAGTTTAGTGGTCAATAATAAGAAAATCTAATGAGCTGTTGGATTGTGAAAATCAAAGCAGTGAAACTCTGTGGGTTATAAAGTTGAATGAAAAAGGATTGAATTTTAAAGAACACTTCTGAATTGGCATGGTGATTATAGGTAAAGATATATAATCTTCATAGCATTCATAAGGGAATTATATTGGTTCAGCCTGAGAAACTGATTCTTTTATTCTAGTTATTAAATGCTTTAAGACCACCAGGGATTATAACTGTACTACCTAATGCAAAAATTCCCTTCTAAAAATATTCTCATTTGTCAGTGAAAAACAAGTTTAGTTTCATCTTTAGGAGCWCTTTATGCACCTCTACAGTTTGAGAAGGTTTGAAACATGTCATGTCTAACAGATTCAGATCTTTRTATTTTGTATAAACTGTGACTTATACTTCATATATAAAAGTATTAGGCTTAAGGTATATATGAGTGAATTTGTGCTAGTAAAAACAGAACTTCATAAATATGAAGACTTACCACAAATAATCCATTGGGACTTTCTATARCACAGATATATTTTGAGCATTTTGTCATATTAAGGGGAAAATGCTATTAGCAGAATATTGGGGGAACTTTTAATTAGACTTCTTTTATATGGATGTCGAYGTATAAAATGGGTATGGAATATTTTATGTTCAACTTTGGTACAAGTACGGTAAATGGCTAAGTGCAGTAGAGTTTTTGTTGGTAGGGCTTTTTGGCTGGAAGGAATCTAAAACTCAAAATAGAAATAGACTCATGCCTGATATTATGGCATTTGCTTTCAAGAAATACATACTCAATATGAGGGTGGAAAAGACATAAAAATGCTATAGTCCAGCGGAAATAGATGAAATGAGAACCTGCCTATAATTATAGGACAAAACATAAAAACTCCACAGAATTAACGTACCTGAATTAAACTTCTGAGTACTGGTGAGATGAGCTCACCAGTGTCAATGATGATAGTTGGTAGTGCTGGTGGTGGTGAAGAAAGCCGTGTAATTTTATCCTCATTTATCATCGTCTACGTGAACCCTGAACATCTTGCCAGAAGCAAGCAGGGATCCAAGAATAACCTGTTCATTGGCTAGTGGTGGATATAGTTTTAAAATGAATGGACCAAAAATGCCAGCTGAAAGGGATAGGTGAGAAGCCAGTCTGTTGCCCTTAACTACAGTGAAATAGGTAGCCACACCTTAGGTAACGATGGCTTGTGCATTGCAAAAGCTTATCTCAGTTTCTCATTTGGGCAGAAAATTATTCTTACTTTGTTGGGAGAATGCAGGGCAGTATCTTTGCTGTGTTCTATGTGGGAAAGAAGTTTGATTTTACTTTTCACTTTTTTTTTTTTTTTTTAAATACTTGAGAACAAAGTGAGTTGTGTCAAGAAACAGCTGATAAAAGAATAAAAGCCAATGGTGATCTTGATAAACTGCATCTAAACCAGGGCCATTTCCCCCTTTTTCTTCCCCTCCTGTCCTCTCATGTCTATGCCTCAAACTTGCTGAGCACACCTGAGGAGTGGTAATCATATGTCTCAACCTTTTATCACCTAAATCCAGAACAGAAGAAAACAAATGTGAGCCAGAAAGTGTAACCAAGTGTTGGAAACCTGAGCAAAGTTTAGAGACAGGAGCTGAGGAAACTAGAAATCAGAGCTTTGCTTGGCRTAAGTTTTATTCAGCATGAAACATCATTCTTTAGTTTAAATTTCCACCTTTAAATCCAAATGTGCAATGTAGAATTTGACCTTTGCTCATAAAAAAAAAAAAAATAGGTTAAATTTGGAATTATAAGATCTAGTGTTTTACCTAGCTTGAACCAAATGAGTAGGGAAACCAAGTGCAAGCAGACCAAAAAATGGAAGAAAACATCTTTACTCTTTGCTTTCCCTGTACCCTTCAAACTCCTCATCAAATACTAATGCAAGAAAGCTACTGAATCTTCAGGGATTCTTTACTATGTAGCATATACATATATATATATATAATATATATATATAAACATAGTTGATTCTTGTGGCACAATAGACAAGCTGAAATTGTATAGCTAGCCTGAGAGCAAGTGTTTGACACATGTTCAGTGAAGATGGCAATGTTTTAGTACATCAGGATTCAATTGTTGTTGCATCAAGGTATAATGTGASCCAGATGATTTTTAGAGGAGTAGTGCATATTAAAAAAAGAAAACACACACACAAAACCCATCAAACAATTCTTTCATACCTATTTGATTTAATATAATTTCAATAGTTTGCATACATCAACTACAGAACCTACCAAGGCTGCATCTTCTTTCAGTTTAAATATTTTTGGTCTTTATTACTGTATAATATAATCCACTTTCTCTTCACCCACAAAAATAACAAAGAGACAAAAAAGCCAAAGATACAATACTATTCTGGTAGTTTTCACCCCCATATTAACGCAAAAGAGAACATTGTTTTGATCGGTGTTTGAAGGGGTCCTGGAACATAAGCATGCCCCTACATGATGGAAGGTTTTTATTATTTTTTATCCAATTAAAAAAAGATATATGTATATGCCATCTCTTAAATGAAGAAAAAAAAAAGCCCAAAACTCAGAAAACAAAACACAGTCAAAACTCTGTGTCCAGTGCAGTTGGRTATCCCATGTGTACTTTGTCAGAGAGACCAAATATCTGTGGGTTTATACAAAGATGGTTTTGTGAGTGAGAAGTGAATCAAATYAAGAGCCAGAGCTGGTTATTTTTGCCTGTTCTGGAACTGAACTGCTTTGGCAGGGTCTCCTGAAGGATGAGTTAGATAYAGATTCCGTTGTATTTTTTATTAATTCAGGCAGTACCTGTGTGCAAGACAAGGCTTTGGTGCTTCTGAGAGTGAAATCCAAACTACTGCTCGCAGAAGGTGGCTATTGAGCTTAATACTCTGTTTGCATCAGCAGCGTTGAGGCAACTTTTGAACCAGCCTGGTCCTGTATACAGGCATGGCCAGAGCRGGCAGACAGGATTTCTTCCAGATCAAAGCACTGTACTGGCATTAGTGCCACTTCAAGCAGGAGGCTGATCCATTGGTCCTTTCCATCCAACATTTCCCAAATTTCTATGAAATTAACCTGGAAGAGGGGCTTTAGCTGTTAATGGGTGTTCAGTCCAAGAAACAGGCTAGACCTACACCAAAGWAAACCCTCCCAAAATGCACACCAGCCATATACTGGATCATCAGCACCTGCTGTTTCCCTCTACAGACCTGYTTCTGCTGGGGCTGTGTGTACACAGCCACAGCGCGGGCAAGTGCCGCATCTCCCCGAACCTCCGTAAGGACTTTGGTTGCCAGGTCAGGTCTCTTGGTGCCCCTTGTGCCCAGTTCTCTGCAGCTCRGTGCACTTCAGAGAAGCTTTGTGCTCTGCGCTGTGGGTGAGAGCGGCACGGCAAATCCCTCCGCAGGTAYGTCTGCCTCTGCCTTGCTGCGCTTTAGCGTGACGTGTGTTTCAGACGCGTGTTGTGCAGTCAGTCGTATGTGACAGTTTGTGATTAAACCCTTCTGGAAATCTGCAGGCTTGAAGAAGCTRTTTCATATTCTTCTCAGACCACATGGGATAGTGAACACTTCACTGCTTGCACATTTCTGACATAGAGTCAGCTGCATTGAGCAAACATAAATATGCACGCAGTGCTGAACTGATTTTAAGTCTTGGCAAAACGCTGGTGATATGACACTGCAATGATGATGAAGATACAGTGCATCAAGTAGGGAAGTGAGATCCTCTTTGGCGTGATTAAAGGATCAGAAAACTAAAGTACAAAAGAACATATTTAAAATGTATAAATAATATGTGGAAAAAATATGAAGGGCACAAAAATGCCATGTACTAAAGAGAAAAATGTAAGTTGCCAATGTCTTAGGAATGTATCTACAATAAGTGCAAAATAGATCAGTCTAGGTTAAGGCACTTTTTTATTGCCAATAAGAAAAACATTATTAAAGAGCTGGTTCAATATCAAAATGGCATTTTAAAAGCTTACAGTTACCTGTATATAGTTTTTATTAGCTTTCAAGTTTCTTCCATTGAGTTGTTAACGGTCTTTTTAAGAATTATGGTCCTGTAAGTGAATGGTTCACCATGTCAGTATTTCTGGTGTTCTGCTTTGTGCTGCTATATAAAAATAGATATTTTTTTCCCCCACAAAATATCTGGTTTTATTTCCCCATCATGTTTTAATAGAAATATTTGAGAGAAGAAAAATATTAAGCAACAACCAAAAAATCAAATGAAAATGCAACCTTTTTATATTAAGCTTATGGTCAAATAAAAGCCCATTGTGAAGAAAAACAATATTGTATAAAAGCTTTTACCTGTATTGCTACTATTAAAATGACTATCGCACTGGTACCTGCTCATATTGTACCTAATAACTGCTGTTATTACTTCCTCTGAGGCCTCGTGGCCTCTTCATCTTATGCATTAAGCTGCAGCTAAAACAGTCTTAGTCTGACCATTTGTCAGATTTAGCCCTGTGCCCCACTACGCATCCGGCTCAATTGAGCGCCGAGCTCTGCGTCTGAGCACAGCGAGGACCCCATCCCTCCTTGTCYTTTTTGTCAGGAGCTGACCTTCTGTGCTTCTCTGAAACATCTCGATCTCACCCTTTTTTTCCTGCCTCTCAGTTTATTTCTTGGAATTCTTTTTGCTATTTTTTTCCATTTGTTACCCTATATGCCTGGAATCCGCTTAGTCTACCTAGTGCACCAAAATGGCCTGTTAAGCTAGGACTGTGTACTTTCCCACTACCTCTCTGAAAAAATAACATACCTTCATGCACCATTTATGATTTGCATCCTCTTTATTTGTTGTTACATATGTTTTCTYATCAGTTCTCCACAACAATCTCCCATCTGTAGTTCTCGTTTTCTGTATTGTATTTTAGACTTTCCAGAGAGGGAAAGCGCCACAGCAACAGGCAGCGCTATTAAATAGCGTTAGAATTGGAGATCTGTTTGTTTTGTGGACACAAAGTATGGGCACGTGATCAAACAGCAATTAGAAAAAGGATGCAGAAGATTTGGAATTTTCACTGGCAATCTGAGGCCCCAGTTTCTTTGAATCCCAGTTTTAAAGAAACCTCTTCCCCAAGGTTTAAAGTTAAAGAGCGGATTGAGTCTTATTAAGTCTTATTGAGTCTGATCCAGCTGAGAGCTGTACCGGCACAATTAGATGGCATTTGCTCGGGAGCAGGGTTGATTCATATAGGGCATCTGCTGGCCTTTGTACAGTGGTGGCCCTGTGCTCAGCAGCCAAACGGGTGCATGAGCCCTACCAGCAATGCAGAAACTTCCTGCTCGTTGGATATTGGTGCAAACTCTTTGACTCCCTGGAYCCTTCCATTTCAGTTCTAAACTTCTCCGTGTGCCATGCTGATCTAAATGTCCAGAGCTGCCCCAGATTTGAGGAGTTATATGGCAGCATTTCTACTCCACACTAAAACCAGGTATTGCTCAGCACCGGGCTGCCATGGCGCTTAGCGTGACCCTAGTGTGAGCTGAGGATGCAGGTTGCCCCTTTGGTGTGGGGCTGGCTGYTGCTTTTGCCAAGTGGCTGTGGTGTGTGGTATGGCTCACCATCTCCTCCTTAGCCAAAGGACTTGCTTGGGGCTTGGAAGAAGCAGCTTCACATTCCTCCTCACCCAAAGAGATACAAACCCGTGTGTCCTAGAGCGCTGGCCAGGCAGATCAGATTTCTGACAACTTGTGGTCAAAAAGTTGTGTTTATTTTTATTTTTATTTTTTTTAATGATTCCTGGCATCTTTATAATCCATTATATTAAGTGGCTTCAATGGGAATTATCTATCACAAAGTTTGGAACAACTGAAATTTATTTCGATGGACATCTGTTTTTCTGGTTGCAACATTTGCATCTGTTTTTCTGGTTTCTCTTATGATTTATTAGTGGCTGAAGAATTACAGACCTTGATTRTCCTGAGGTTGTCTCCTCCTCCTTTTTTTCTGTTGGAGTGGTTATGTGTAATTGAGGCATGGCTTGGAAGAGAGGGGGAAGAGCTGATAAACAACTGCTGTAAGGCTACATAATGGTTATGATTTGATTTTGCCACTTAGTGAAACACCTCCAGGTTGTGCTGGTTGGAAATCATTGCAGGAAGGAACTGGACAGTGCGCTGGGCCTTAGATAAGGCTATTAGCTAAAGAGTTGCCTATGGGACCCAAAATACTGATAGGGCAGCCAACCCTCTTAGCACAGGGAGATTGCTGATGATTTGCTTGTATGAGAAAATATTTACTTCTGTATATGGCAGAGCATGGTGGATCATTTTCATATCTAGCACACCTCCTCCCCAGATACGTGGTACTGATGATAGCTGGACCAGTTAACCAGGTTAGATGGATTGGTGATTTACTCTGACAAAYGCTCTTGATTAAAATAAATACAGAAAATTATGTTGGCTGGCAAAATGCAAAAAAGGGCAAGTTTTTTAATCCAAAAACCAAGGGTTGGTTGAAGTCTTGTTCTTAAAAGCAGTGGATAAAGGCTGCTGGCCAATTAAAATTGTTACACTTTAAAATGCTGACAATGGAATAGTATAAAAACACTTTTTAACAGAAGCCTGCTTTTTCTATGATCTGAGCTCATTAGGCATTTCTGGATAAACTTGCTGATGCAGACATTTAGCAACTAGCATAGTGCACCTATGCTGAATCACAGCTTTTTAAACATGAAAATGCTGAGGAGATTGAAGAAGCATGCAATTTATATGGCTTCTGGAAAAATGTCTATGTATGTCCAATTTAAACTTGGCAAGGTTTCTAATCCTCAAGCAAAAACTATTTGACCCAAAATGAATCTGGAGTGGAAATTAAGAAAAAATATACAGGACTCTAGGCCATGATAATAAGAAATTGGACTGGCTTTATGTACTTGTTGCTACAAGAAGTGTACGTATTTAGTGCCTAAAACTGTATAAAACTATCTTAGTATAAAAAGAATATAATATCATCAGGTTTCTTGGCATAATTAACCAATCCACATATGGAAACATACAAATGTTGGAGCCAAAAGGGCAAGAGAAAGCAAATCGTCTTCATCTAAAGGGAGGTTCACTGGAGCACAGCCATTTGGACAGATGCGGTGGTAGCTTCAGTCTCTTTACTGGGCATTGCCTCTTACATGCCAGACAGCACAGAAGTATACTGGTGAGACAGGGCTTTGAGAGATCATAGATATGACTTGACTCCAGGAAAGCCAGGTATGAGTCTGGAACCAGAGGTGTGAAAGGATTTTAAGCATCTTCTAAAGACTTAGTCCTAGTCTTATGCATTTGTGGACAGCTTGTGACTGTAGCCCTAAGGTACAGTTAGTATCAAAGGATTTAGGTTAACTCATTAGACAGTGCTTAGGTTGGCCCTAGCAGCCCATGTTAACTGTTTTGTCTCCTCRATTCAGAATAGGGATTTCTTACAGCCAACATGCTGAGCAGAGCGTTGACAGGAGTTGCTTAATACTGGGCTGAACTTCTCTCTGTTTTCGGGCCAAGTACCTTATTCTGTGCTGTTCAGAGTTTGCTGCTTTGATCTGCTTTTGGAGTTCAGTGTCTAAGCCGTGTCTTTCAAAACCCAAGCAACAGTTGCTCGTGGACGGTACTAGCGTCTCCTTTTTTATCACGTAGCTTAATAGTTCGAGAGCATGGGAGAAAATCAGCTTATTGTACAGTATATCAAATGGCAGATGCAAGGATTAGAGATCTCATCTTTCTCAGGAAAGTTCCTGGTCTTCTCTAGGTTAGTGAAAAGAGTCCATAAATAGTCCAGGCAAAATGCAGCAGCACTGACAAGCTGTATGAAGAGTTCCTCTTCCAATGCCAAACATGCTTGGCAATGAGGGCCTTCTCTTGAGAGGCAGCTTCATTTGTGTCATCCAAAATGCCACAGAGAAGGGTGATTTTTCATAGCAGCTCTTTCCCCAGCCATGTTTCAGTAGAGATGTTTTGTGTCCAATCTAAATGCTCCAAATCACCTCAGGTAGATTTTTGTGTAAGGGATGGGTTTCGCATGAGCTGGCTATCAAACTGCTCAGGAGCAGAAGCAAAGGTTGGCGCCTGCAGACCTGAAGCCCAAAGAGTTCGAGGCACACCTAGGACTCAGTAACCGTCTCCTGATGGAGGCTGCCGTAGGTTATAGTTCATTATTATGGAGYGAGGTGCAATTGATCAAAACTTAATTTCCTAAGTCCTTTGATGGATATTTCTTAGTTTTCTTTGATTCAGGTTCTCATTTTTCATGAGACTTAGCKCTCTCAACATAAAGTTACTGGAGCTGGTCTTATGCTTTATGCTAACGATTGTGAAAACTTTGGATTTCAGATCATCTTTTCTCCTCTCCTGGGGTTTCCCTCCTGGTTACTGAGCTAGTGGCATTGCTGCCTGAGTTCTTRCTCTTCAAAGAGAACAGGGCTGTCCCACACAATGAAATCATCTGTGGCTGCCTTTCTAGCACTGCGAATTTCCAGGCAGGCATAATCCCTTTCCTGACATTTGAGTCTTATTAATTGGGTTAACAAGATGCTATCTGCACACCATACTTATGTAAATATAACCTGCTAGCAAAGATCTTAATGGCACCTGATATATCACACTCCCTTTACATCTATCAAGAGGTACCACCGCAGGAGTCACTTCCAAAAGCAGGTTGTGTTCTCAGTCCCACAGGGCTCCTTATAAGCTGTGAGAAATGCTGGTGGTCAAGGCCAACCATTCAGATGTCTTTAAAGTGTCCCACTGGTGACCGAAAATCACTTTGTCAAGATGACAAATGACTTGCGCATACCCCATTCACCTTATAGCTTTGCTCTAATGTCAGCTCCATTTACTTGTCAGAAACAGGTATTTTTTTTACTTCCAGCAGTGCAAGTGGGGCAGGGGAAAGGAAGGAGCGAAGGAAACACAGGCTGTGAGAAATCTGCTTGTATTGCCTCTATTCAATGCATTATTATAGTTAAGATTCATAAGCTTTGGACGTTCCAGGATCTGTTTGTTTGTACATGTGCAAAACAGAAAGACGGGAATTTGCTTTTCAGAAGTGAGAACTGTCCCTGCAGGGCTGAGATTATGCAAAAGCATGTTTTAACCACTGGATTTTTCAAGCAGAAAGTGGTTGTGCAATATTAGTTTCTTATTTTGGACAGCAAACTTCTTTCCAAAGCAACATTTAAAAATAAATGCTTAATTAACTAGGCCTACCCAGTACATAGGGCATTGTGCGTATGCCTGTGCTGAAAAGCTAAGCTCAAACCTCCACGCTCCCGTGGGTGGTTTCATTGACTGCAGTGGTATCGTCATGTGGCTAAGTGATCACTGCTGTGAATGAGCGCTGCTACATCTCACCCAAAAGCAGCAAGGGCCAGGCCACAAAATATGGTCAGAGTCAGCTAAAGCACTGCAAAAGTGACTTTGACAGCTTTGGCTTTTAGTTTGCTCGCAATGACTTCCATATCGCTTTTGCTTAGTTCATGAGTCAAAATATGCTTTTTTTCTCGTAATAGCTACAATGTCAGTTGAAGTTTTCAAAGTCAAAATCTAAACCTAACTCGGCAACGCAGTTGATCACAACAAAGGGGAATTTATTCCCTCTGCTTTTCTTATAGCAGCAAAGCTTTGTACCCATCAGAACCAGGAGTGGATATGAAGTAAAAACACATAGTAATGAGATGTGTGAAATAAAGCATCATTTTGGTATAATTTTTTCTGACAAAGTTTTCCTGTGGCCACAGCTTCCTTCTRTTGGCACCAATAGCAAAATTGGGATTACCAGCTGCCTCTCTGARACATCAACAGTGCAGAGTGTAAAAGAGCAGCAAGATCCCATGAGTTGAGGGCAGCTTGGTAAGACCCTGAAAGCTTTTGCTTCCTTCCTGAGTCCTGGCTGAAATGCTGGTGCTCCTCATCCCTTCTTGCCCAGGGAGGCTTCTCTAGACAGACAGACAAGCTACTGCTGCCTCTTCTCGCAGTGAACAACCTTCCCCTTTTCTGCAATACCACCGTGTAGTACAGGCAAGATCATATAAGAAAACAAAAGCAGGGTCAGCGCTCAGCCAACTTGCAAGTACATTAAAACAGCAGTGTCTGGAGGCCTCTCGCCTAAATAATTTTCTAATAGAAAACAGACTCTTGTTACTTTCTCTTGGGCTACTATTTTATTTGGTTGTTGCTCCTCAAGCATTTTGATCCTATTTCAAAACCTGTTTCAATTAAATGAAGAGAGTTTTTTTTTTCTTTTTTTTTTCTTTTTTTTTTTTGTTCCTTTTTGATGCTTTACAGTTTTAAAGGAGTCCTTTGGATTATGAAGTTGGGATTGACAGGGATTTTCCAGACAAAATAACATTAAAAAATAAACCGTGGATAAAAAAAAGGAAGAAAATAAAAAGACGCCCTCTACCCCCCACCAAGATCCCCTGTTGCTGCTTCTGGCATGCATCACATCTTTGAGGATACAGTATCATGAGAAAACTGTCAGTTAGTGATGTATTAGGGTAATATATCATCAGAGCATCGTTGCTTTAGAGGATATGGGCAGTAAAAGGCATGATTCTGGCCAGACAGAGCAGCAGGGGACTTTGCTTTTTTTCTTTCCTTTTCTTTAATCTAACCCTGTTTTTGTATTGTACAGAAGTGAATTTCTTCATGGGATATGACTTGTTGCAGAGTAAGTTAGGAGGCCCATTGGGCTTTTTAAACTCTTTAGAAGCTACATGGCCTCAAGGGCTGCTTTGTTCAAAGTTTTTAGTGTAGGCTTAAGCCCCAAAATGGACCATTTGCCACTACCTAAATCTCCAGTGTAAAGGTCGAGTAAGCAGAGTTCAGGCACAGAGGTAACTTGCTGTTTGCATAAGGTATTTATASATTTATCCCATCAAAATGCAATGAGATGATTTTTATAAAAACATAGTTAATGCATGTCTTTTAAATAAATGCCAATTGAAATTTTCATTTATAACAGTAGAAGAGAAATGGTTATCATTTGGTGTTCAGTCTGTAATAGAAGATGTGGTGGTTTCATCCAAAAAATTGGAATTTTGGAAGATGGAGCCAGTTTTTGATGCACTTTTTAAAGATTTCATGGTTTTGCATTTCTCTTACTGGCATTAAGTCTACAAGGAAAAAAGCTGAATAAAGGCTATGGATACAACCAGGATGGCAATAGTTAAGAAACAAAAGTGGAGTATTGTAAAGAGGCTTTTTTGATGGCACTAAGTTAATGTTAATTTCTGAGACAGGAAAGAACACGAGACTGTGGTTTGACTGAAAATTAGTTGAATTAAACTGATTTAATCAACTATCCTCTCTGAAATCAATTTGATAATTCATCATTGCAAGTTTCAGCATTTTTTTAGGCTGGAATCTCCTAAGAGTATTTTCAAGCCAGTTCTACTAAGGAAGTATATGGGTTGAGGCTATAAGCAAACTCTTCTTCCTCAAACCATGGCACTACACTGAGATCAGGTYGGCAGAGCAGCATGCTTCAGAAGCTAGTACACATGAGGAAGCAAAGATATTTCATATTTGTTGGCTTGGGCTGCATACAGGAGGCCTCTGGATCTAACTAAGGTAGTAGTAGATTTACTGCCCTCAACTGCCTTTCCCTTTCCTTTTCTAGGAAATTGCTATCTTCAGTCAAACTTGCATGCATGAATTCTCCCTATCTGCTTCAGTCAGGATAAACCTGGTCAGACTTTCCACATCACCCCTTTTGCTCACTGGGAATTGGGCAGTGACCATCCAAAAAGTTTGACTGGCTGATCTGAGTGATTGGCAATGTCCAGCAAGAGGCAAACTGTAAGCTAGTAGGGTCTGATCTGTGAGTCATCACCTTTTCCAGCAGCATGTCTACATGGCTGTACCCTAAACTTCAAACTGACACGTACTGTCTGTCACTACTGTTTTCTTTGTCAGGCTGCTTACTGTTGTAAGATTTAGCTGACAATTTGGTAAGTAATATGAGTTCTTTTCTTCACAAAAATAGAAAACCCATTAATTTTTTGGCTAAAGCATGAAGGGGGAAAAGCTGGAAATTTTAATTGCATGCATGTCATGAAATATAAGGGTGTGATCTCCCACAAGAACCCTGATGCTTGCCCTTTCCCTGAAACACAGCTCTTGGATTTATAGGTAGTATTTTGGACTACAGTATGAACTGCAAGGAACTCCTGAAGACCATAACTTTTATTGTTAGGAGATTGTCATATGCTATTCTCTTGGAAGGTAAAGAGCTCTGCCTTTAACTTTACAGGGTCAAATTCTAATCCTAAATCACACTTAAAGGCTGAGGTGGAGGCAGAGAGATTGTGAGCTAAGCAGCCTGGATCCTGTTCTGGCTTTCTCACTGACTTAATGTGCAGTTATGGTCATTTTTTCTCTCTGTGTCTACTTTGATGGTAAGCTCATTGGAGTAGGGGATCTACTCCTAGCATGTGCTTATGTGATGTCTAGTGTAATGGGACCCTGATCCCAGCTGCAGGCATAGCAGTTACATTAATGCAAATAAATATGAGAGGAAAGTGCTTTCTTTTCATTATATAATAGTGCAGCAGGCTGCTGTCAGGGAAAATCGGGACTGAAGCTGGCCACAGAGGTCACTTTCCTCATGCTGGTGAACATCATTAAACACACTGCAAAAAAAGAAAAACAAAAAGAAAARAAAGGCCATAAAGGATTGTGAGTGATGTGTCCTGAGTGACTTGCACATACTAATGTGTTCTTCACAGTGGTGGCAAATCCCCATTTGCAGTGAAATTTGGTGTCATCTTTCAGCAAGCAATACTTTTGTTTTAATTGTGTTTCCTAGGGAGTGGGGACAGCCTAGGCTGAAGAGAGTCGTTGATGTTGGCTGAGCACTGCTGCAGAGAGAGCTTTAGACTCATCCCTGCTTGGTGTCAGCAATGGGCTGATGCTTTGAGCAGAGAGGGCAGATAAACTAAAGAGATTACGAGGGAGTGAATCTGAAGCTACTGTGTGCTCTGTTCAAAAAAGGGAAAAGAGACTCTGTGGACTGAACCAGCATATTTTATTCATGATGAAATACAGTCATTTGCACGTGTCTAATACAACTCATGCTGAAATCATAGYCATGTTGTGTGATGGGCAAGGCCCTAATCCTGCAAGTATTTAAGCATCTGTTTGGCTTTACTCATGTGAGTTGTCCCATTAAAATTAAAGACACGTTTAAAATTAATAGGACGACTCTCTCTGTACGGTGAAGCATATGCCTCAGTGTTTGTGGGTTTACATGGATGAACAAAGAGAACTTTATAATTTTGCAGAAAATAGCCATGTTTCATAGGGAAGTATTTTTCTACCCTGAATTTAAAACCTTGTCAGGTGTGCTAAATCATTTTTGTCATTGCACCCACAAAATTTGTTTCTGTAAGGGGAAACCAGATAGTTGGAGGGGAAACAAGAGAACTGAGACTTTTTTTCTTGTCAGTCATTTGAAGTGCCTGCATACTCCTCTCCTTGCTAACTGGTGTCTCCTCCCTGAGGCCGAATTGTGCAGCTCTTACTCAGGCAGAGAAATATTCACTGAAGACAGCAGTTTCCCAGTACTTAGTAGGGATTTCTTGCTTGCATCAGCTCCACTAATTAATGTAAAGTTTGTAAATCGGACCTGAAATGGTAAGTTCCATGCAAGAGTGCCAAAGGAGTAAGGGTAGTATTTTCAGGAGGTGCCTAAGGATTTCTCTAGACCAGGAGTTACACACGTGTCTAAGCCTGTCCTCAAGTTGAGTTTGKCCCAAAATCTTGGTCGCTTGCACGTAGGTGAGGTGTGGACACAGACAGCCTGTTCTCCCAAGCTTTGCTAAGGGGCAGAGCCTGGATGCCAGCWCTGGTCCGAACCCTCACTCCTGAGGCCTGACTGGACTCAGCCCAGCTCCATGAAGACCSAGTGGGTGCTCTGGCCACATATGATATCTGCACAAAGAGCCAGCAGCATGGCTGGCAAACAGGTGGGTCATGGTGTTCAGTGTGCTTTAACTTGCGCTTGAACCTGTCCTATACCTTGARGTGGAAAGGTGGCCTAAGTGACTTAAGTGCATTATTTGCCTCATTAATTTTGAATGGCTCTTTTTTTCTCCCAAGGTCATATGTGCACACTGGAAAGCTCCATCTCAGATTCCCCAGAGGCAACTTTCACCATTGTTTGAAAATTGTTACCGTTTTGGAGGCTGATCCCACAGGGCTTCTCCTTGCAGAGACATAAAGACACTCTGAACTACTCTGGGAGGAGTCTTGTCAGTCAGAGTTACTAATGAGCATAATAGTAGCACTGTGATGGATAATGGTCGAAAATGAATGTTGTCAGGATTAGCCATTAATGGTACTTCATACTTAACCTGCCCCTGTTGCTTTTACTATTTCTCTCTCTACAGCCTTTTATGGTTAAACGAAAGCTTAGGCAACATTTTTCCTATTCCGTATAAATATTTAATATCTTCAGGATACCAGAAATACAGCGTGAGTCTCCTGAAAGCATTTTTAATCCATAAAAAAGAACAGAATTTCCCAGGCGAAATCTGCCCCCTGAGAGCCCACATCTGCAACATCTTCCCAGCCAGGTCTACCCCTGCAGCTGACAGTAAAACACTGGGGTTGGAACACTGTTTACTGAGGTGCTTGCTGATGAAGCCCTTAAGAAACAAAGTGGACTTCTGAGTTTTTCCTACTGCAAGCCAAATCCAGGTTGAAAAGAGCCATCGTCCCAGCAGTTGACGTGTGAGACGCAGGAGCCCAGTGGGGAGCCCTGTAGAAAGTTGGCTGTGGCTTCCAAGCTGTGGTTTGGCTCACATCCTCTCTAAGATCTCTGCCAAATATTCAGATTTCTTTTCTAGTTTTTTTTTTCTCTTTTCTTTTCTTGTTGGCATTTTATTTAACTGCACCACATGAGCTTAAGGCTGTTAGTTTTGATATATTTTGTTACTGGAATGGGCTATTTTGTGTGGAGTTCTCTGACGGAAGGTAAAAATACGAGGTGTGTGTGGAAGATGAGCAAATTGTGTTGAGAGAAGGTTATAATAAAGGTAACATGAAGCAGTAACACCAGTAATAGCTCTGGTTAATGTATCTCCCCTGTACAGGAATTTGACATCATGCTATGTTAAAGATGATACCTCTGGTTCCCACTGGCAAAGAGTGGGAGAGGTGAGAAAAGAGGGCACTAAACAAAATGTTCCGATTTTCCCCAAAACATACTAAAACCCAGAGTTCTGCAGCAGTCAAGCTCAGTCTGTACAGGAGAGGAGTCGAGGGTGATTCTCTAGCACTCCCTAAATTTTTCTTTCTGAAGGAGTCTGAGATTCCAGCATGAATCCTTTACCAAGTGTTCGCTAGGGAGTTGCGTCAGATGTGGCAGCGTTGTTCTGGATCAGCTTGACCTCTTTTAAAAAAATATGTATTTTTCCAACACTAACAAAAAACTTAGCTGAGGTCTTGCGATGTTCTCTCACTTTCTGTATGTGTGCCTGAGCACTGAATTAAAAAAAAAAAAAAAAAACTGCAGATGTGAATCTATAAACCATCTGTTTAAAATAACTATTGTGCAGGACTATAATTAAAAGTTATTATTATGAATCTTGGGATTCTGTTATGGATTTTGACTGACTCCCAGGTTTCTGATTTAGCAAATGGTTTATGTATTCATGAGCCATGTGTCTCTTCCGCACTTCTCAGTGCCAGAGTGCATGTCCTTTAAACAAAAGGAAAAAATCCCCTACCCTCCTATTGCAGTTGGCTTCTGAATGTTGCCGTCTAAGAAGTTTTCTCCTAAGAACAGCAAAAATCAAAGTATTTGAGAACTTTCAGCAACTCCTGAGACATTGTTGACAACACAGATGGAGGTTTGGTAATACAGCTCTCCTGCATGCAGCTACTTAACAACTTTTTAAATGTATGGTTGGGACAAGTAATGAAATGTTATGATTACTGGGGGTAGGAGGGGACGTTTTTGGAAGGAAAGGATTTGTTGCTAAAGTCTGTTTGCTCTCACACTCTACTTTGCCTTGTGAAATGGGAGGGAAAGAGGCAGCAAAACTGGAACAAGCAGACTGACAGTACATGTTAAACACTGCTGTGTTTTGCACTATAGGGTGAAAAAAAAAAGCTCCTGGTGACAATTGCTCCTTGTTTTATCTTTGTACTTTTACACTCTATGGGCCAAGGAGATCTGCACTGGATAATGCCTGACTGCAATAGACTAAACAATGATTTACCAGCCCTGCTTTATCTGCTCCTGTCATATGATTGATTGCATGGTGTTAACCCTTTCYTCCACATCTTCTGGCCTAATTTTCCGTAAGACACAGAATTGATATAAAAGAATAGGATTTTCAGAAAGAATTTGAGATTAAATTCAGTCTTAGAAGAAACAAGAACAACTTCGCTGCATTTCCAGGGAGTTACATGCATCAGTGTTTAGTTCAACAGAGATTTTGGCATTAACACTATACTGAGGGGATATGTCTTAATTCTGACTCTGCTATATGAGCAAAAGACCCCCAGAAGAGCCATAAGGACTGCATCTCTGAACATCTTCCAGGTGAGACCCCTGGAAGAGCAGCTCAGTCCCTATGTCAGGCCCCATGTCTCACATGCTCAGGGAGTTAGGCACATCAAGGTCTATCTTTGGGGGCTCACCTATAAGACCAGATAGAGATGAGATCAGTAGGACATTGGCTCTGTAAATCCCACCTCTCATCAGGGCTTAGACACACTAGTCATGATGTCAAAGGATTGCCTCTATTTACCTGGGATGCACAGACCTGTTCCTGTAGGAAGAAGGTCACAGCTTCTCCTTCAAAGGACAGAGCTGCTGGTGCTGTTTTCTTTTTTTCTTTTTTTTTTCCCTTTTTTTTTTTTTAAAAAAAATGGTATAAATGTGCTATCTCCTCCTCCACCTTTTAGCACCATGCTGCAGCAACTGATGCACTCACCTCTGAGATGGAGATCTTTGTTCAGTGCCCTCCACCTCCAGAGGCAAATCCAAGATCCATCTCCCACCTTCCCCAGTAGAGTCCTCTTGGTCAGGACCAGTGGCTTTTGGGACTGTGAGGTACAAGCCCCTCCTGCTGAAGCTGGGCCACTGAGCAGCAAGTAGTTCAAGGTCTGCTGGGATAAAGAAAGGAAATATGAATCTGTAGCCTGCCACTTAAGTTACTCTCCCAATGGGAGAACTCTTCAGTTCCAGCCACTGCACCTTGGCCTGCTAATGTACTTTACATGGAGCAGCTGATTACTGTAAAACAGTCCTTGGCACGGGGATGTGAACTCCAAAATCTTCCCTCCCAGGAGAACCTCCCAGACACTAGGCTATAGAGCCATGCTCAACTTTTATTTTTCTTTCTTTCCTGCTACTTCCATCCTCACCTGTAATGAAGGTGATTGATTGATTGCTGGTGATACATGAAGAATAAGAGCCAAATTTGACTGGCTCCCTCCCCTCCTTTCTGAGTTGATCCAGTGGTACCAGAATTGTCACTTGCAGAGATTTCTGATTTAAGTGATCTGGGCCAAACAGGAGACTTTCAGTCTGAAGCCAGATACCTCTTGTTTGAAGTACATGCATCGGGGTCATCCTCAGGATTGTTTCATACCACTGACATGAAACAACTAGTTGGTCACAGTGAGAAAGTCCTTTCTACAGAGCCAGTTGATGGCCAGGAAGTATTTGAGGTTAGGAAGATGCAGTCTGTGCTTGGGAGAAAGGGGGAGAAGGTTGCTAGGAAGTAGGACTGTGTTCGATATATGCCCCAGGAGTGCCCTGAGGATCAGGGAACAAAAGAAACTATAGAGCTGTGTTTTAATTCTCTCCCTGCCTCCTACCRTAATGACTTCTTCCCTCAAAGAGGAAGTCTAATAGGTAGGTGCCACTGAACCCACAGTAGAGGGTCTACATGAGTAGGTTACCATAGAAGGACACTATCTGCTGTGAATCCTTTGGGTCCATCTCAGGTAGATCATGTTCCACAAAGGAACATGTTCTACTGTATTTTGCCCTTCCTTCATACCCATTTCACCATGCAAAAGATTCTCTCACTGTTATAGGTAATGAAGTAACTAGATATTGTTAAATCTTTTGTTGAACAAACTGTCATTGAAAAGAACCAGATCTTAGCAGAATCCTTTAAAATATAGACTTGTATTTTTGTGGATTTGGTAAATTTTATTTTGCTGCCTTTAAATATGTCTCACTGAGGCTGATATGAAGCAGTCAGGGGCACTATGTTCACATAAAGGAAATCAGAAATTCATCCTGAACTCTGAAAGAAGTTGTTGAGCCAGTTTCACTGCTATACTCTGGCTTCTTTGTGCCAATCCAGAACTTCAGAACTGTCATAAATTCAGCTTAACTAGCCAGTTAAATTGCATTTATGGTGCTTTGCAGTGCTGCAGTGATGAAAAGCAGCCAGCACGTATCAGTAACTAGTAGTGGCCTGTCTTTTTACAGTAGTCATTTGTGTCGCTACAGCTGCAGTTTAGCTGAGAACTTTAGGGCATGACTCTCATTTACTGATTTCACACTGACTCAGCTAGAGTTATTCCTCCTTTACGCTGATAAGATTGAAGTGCCTTTATAGCTCCCATCAGATCAGGCAGTGACTCTGAAAAAAATAAACCTCTGATTTTAGACAAAGAGGCTGGAGCATAGTAAAAGCTGTGTGTTATCCTTCACAGGCACCTTGAATAAGGCCATAGGGAGCAAAAGAAAAGGTCTGGAAAGCATGGTTTCTTTTCCTTTAGTTTTATGATTTACATTTTTCTAGCCCTTTGATTTTTTGGTCTCTAATTAAAGTCATAAGATTGGATGAGGTAGGTGCTTGCATCTAGTAAATGGCCACCTGTGTCACTTAATGAACTGAGCTACTAATTATAGGTGGAGCTCACTTCAGAGGGCTACTTTCCTTCAGGAATTTCAAGTACCAAAATTTTACTTAAAAAAAAAGTATTTGTTTTCTGCCTTATTCAAAGGTAGGGTTAACCAGAATGGTTGACATCACAGGGGAATGTCAGGCTATAAATGAAATATTTCTTCTGTCCTTTGTCACACTCCTGCATTGGCATTCCTTAAAATGATCAATATGTGGTCTTCGGCATTGTTAGTTACTGGCTTTCTGCCATAGAAAGATGATACAGTAATGCACAGTGATTCTACCTGCTTGTACTGTTTTGTAGATTCTGAGCATTTTGGGGACAAAGAGGTGAATTATAGTTGTCTCTTCTGAGGGACCTCTGCATAGTTAAGTASCCAAAATGATTTTCTTCGCTACAGGAGAGTATTCTTTTTCTTTGAGGTTGTTACCTCTTCCTCACCTGTCTGCTCTTTTGYCACTTTGAAGAGTGATTGCTAAACTGTGAAGTTCATGGGGTAACACTTTAAGACCCTGAAGATACTGTAACAGGCACATCATGTAGCTAGCTATCCATTTAAATAAAGTGGATTTCTTCAATGGAGCACATTTTCTGTGCTGTGATATGCGGTGGTTATGATTTACTGTCTAAGTGGAATTTAAATACTATTTACTTGGGCTCCTGGATAATTCAGGGACTGTCTTTACTACATTCTTTCAAAGAGAGAAAATTGTTTTGAGTCACAAGGACCTCTTCTCAAGCAGGAGAGCAGCTTGCTAGCCTCAGATTTTATTTACTGAGTTGCGAGAAACTGAGACCTGGATTTGGTTTACTTACAATAGATGTTGTCTATTCTTTTTTTTTCAGAATAAGGAGGTGACATGCAAAAGAGAGAAGTGCCCAATGCTTTCCAAGGACTGTGCTCTCGTCATTAAGCAGAGAGGAGCTTGCTGTGAGCGTTGCAAAGGTGCAGTTCCCTTCCTGTAGTTTCTCTCTTTTTGAAGTGTTACTATTTCTCTCTGGCAAGTTTATTTTGGAGGCAAAGTTAGAGTCTTCACAGCTGAGACTTGGCTGTCACTAGAGGCCTCAAAAAGACCAATCACAATTAAAATTAATGTGTTTCCAAAATTGTTGACATATTCATCCAGGAATTATTAGCTTTTGAGCAACTTCAATCCTTTAGAAATATATATTTATTCTACTTCATTGATATGTTGTCACACTTTTGAGTAACATCTCCTGTTTATCTAGTATGAATATTTTAGGCCAAAATCAATCYGTTAGTAGTGACTGGTCATTAAGAATTCCTTAAGCTTCCTGAGTAGTTGGACAAAATAGAAATAATACTTTCTATAATAGATGGCATCATTCATGACTATTTCTTCTCTTCTCCATGTTAAAAACAGATAAAAATCTATCCATTGTACTAGATCTTTCTGATTCAAGTAATAGTATAGTAGATATTTTCCTTAAAACCAAAATGGGTGATTATCCAAACATTATACATTTATTTATTGACTAACATGGTATCTTCTAAATTCTTTAGACTGAGCTAATTATYGAGTATCAAATAATTAATAAATGAATTATGCAAACATGCTTATTATGTAATTACCGTGGTTATCTACATGAGAAGTGTGCAAGTAGATTAAGTTACAGCTTTCACATAAATTAAACATAATTTATTCTGTTTGTCAAATTGTGTTTATCATCAGCTTTATAGCAAAAGATTCCTAAACATTAGTGTGGTTAGGCTGGAGGTTGAGTCTCCATTTCAATAAGGGATGTATTAGTCAGCTGCCTGAAAATTTTAAGTGCATACATACACATATGCACACACATGCAGACAGAATGATTCTACATGAAAACTAATGCTTTAAAGTTGAGTATACAGAAATTAGGTTTTAAGGGTTTTAATCTATTATTATCAGATTGTCAGTTTTAATTCAGACTCCTTGTAAGGCTTTCTGGTGATCCTGAWTTGTGGTGAGTACCTTTAGAAAATTATTAATAGGCTTGAGATCTGCAAATCAGTAAGCCTGACATCTCTAATAGGAAAATTAATAGGAAGTATTAAAAAATAGTATTAAGGAGCACATGGATAATTGTGATGTATGGAGAAAGAGTTATATCTTACAGATGTACTAGAGTCCTTTAAAATGTCAATAAGTGTATTGATAGGGAGATCCAGCTGATGTTACCTTCTTGGAATTCCAATAGGCATCCAAGAAGATCCTGTGCCAAAAACTCCCAAAGAAACTAAGCAGCTCTGAGTTTGTAGACAAACTCTTCTTATCAATGAACAATTAACAGAAGGTAGCGATGAAGGGTTATGTTTCTAAAAGAAAAAGGTTACAAGTGGATTCTTGCAAGGATCTCAATCTGGCAGTTGTTGAAGCAAAAGAAATCTGCATGCAAGAGAAATCTGTGTGCAGTTACAGGGCTACAGTCTCACTGGGATCYTGGAGATGTGGTGGGGTAGCTCATGTGACTGAAGTGTTGTGATGGCTCCTTAGGAAGGACAGGCCAGGAAGGTGAGGAGCTGGAGTTACCCTTTACATGAGAGAGCAACTGGAGCAGGGAGCTCTGCCTGGGGGCAGCTGAGAACATGTGGTTCAGGATTGGTAGGCAGTCCAACAGCAGTAATATTGTAGTGAGTGTCTGCTACAGACTGCCTGGTCAGGGAGGAGAAGCAGACAAGGCCTTCTTCAGACAGGTGGAAGAAGCTTTATGTTTGGGAGGCCTACATGGAGGAACAAGGAGCTCCTGACATATCTGAGCATTCAGAGATAAAAAGGAAGTATACAAAAGGTGGAAGTGGGGGAATCCAGGAGGAATACAAATACACTGTCTAGGCATGCAGGAATGGGGTTAGAACCCCCATTAGGGGGACCATTAGGAACCCCATTAAACAACTTGACAGCTTTCTATGATGAGACAGCTGGCTTGGAGGATGAGGGGAAGAGCAGTGAATTTTGTCTACCTTGACTTCAGTAAGCCTTTAACACTATCTCCCATAACATCCTTATAGACAAGTTRATAAAGTACAAGCTAAGAAGTAGTCAGTGAGATGGACTGAAAACTAGGTGAACCGCCAGGCTCAGATGACTATGATCAGAAAYATGAAGTGCAGATGGAGGCCAGACACTTGTGGTGTCCGACAGGGTTCGATACTAGAGCCAAAACCACTTAACATCTTCAGTAATGACCTGGATTTGGGAACCAAATGCAGTCTCAGCAAGTTTGGAGATGACACAAAACTGGTTGGAGTAGCCGATAAATCAGATGGTTGCACTGTTTTTCAGAAGGACCTTGACAGGCTGGAGAGATGGGCAGGGAGGAACCTCATGAAGTTCAACAAAGGGAAGTGCAAAGACCTGCATCTGGGGAGGAATAACCCCATGCATCAGTACAGGCTGGGGGCCAACCAACTCAAGAGCAGGTTTGCAGAGAAGGACCTGGGGGTCCTGGTGGACAAGTTGAACATTGTGCACTTGTGGCAAAGAAGGCCAGCAGTATCCTGGGCTACATTAGGAAGCAAGTTCTCAGCAAGTTGAGAAACTGACCCTTCCCTTCTACTCAGCAGTGGTGAGGTCACATCTGGAGTGCTGGGTCCAGACCTGGGCTTCCTAGTGCAAGAAAGACATGGGGCTCCTGGAGCAAGCCCATTGAAGGGCTACAGAGATGATTAGGGGACTGGAACGTCTGTCACAGGAGAGGCTGAGAGTTGCGACTGTTTAGCCTGGAGGAAAGAAGGCTCAGAGAGTCTTATCAATGTGTATAAATACTTAATGGTTGTGTGTAAAGAGCCAAACTCTTCTAGGTGGTGCCCATTGACAGGATGAGAAGCACAGGGCACAAACTGAAACAAAGGAAATGCATCTGAACACAAGAAAGCACTTTTTTTTACTAAGGAGATGGTTGAGCACTAGACCAGGCTGGCCAGAGAAGTTTTGGAGTCTCCATCTGTGGATATATTCCAAACCAATTGGGCAACCTGATCTGGGTGACCCTGCTTGAGCAGGCAGTTGGAACAGAAGACCTCCAGAGGTCCCTTCCAACCTCAACCATTCTGTAATTCTGTGAAAATCCAAAATGGTCATGTGGGAAGTATTTGGGGAGCAAGAATGCGAAGTGCCAATGCCAGACAGATATAGCCAGCTATGTACCAGTTCAGCTCCCTTTGCTGACCCAGCAACTCTCCAGCACTTTCAGTGCAGAGTTCAGCTGAAGCTGGGACTTGGCCCTGCAGCGTTAGTTCTCAGTTACTATTTTGTCAAGCTGCCAGACTGCTCATAGGGAACACAAGCAGGAAAAGGGAAACAGTGATTTTTACTGGTATATTTCATCTAAACCTGAACAAAATGTTATGAAGAAAAGATACCAGAATCTGATGGATTTTTTTTCCTGGTTAATTCCAAACCCTGGAAAGACTTAATCAGGGCTATTAATAAGGGCTATTGCAAACCCTCTTTGATAGTGTCAGGTCTTCCTACCTTGTGAAGAAATGAATGAACGGCTGCTGTCATTTGAGTACAGTATCAGGAGGATAACATCAACACCAAAGGGTGTGTTTCCCAAACTGGTTTGTGTAGGAAGGAAACCACCACTCTGAGTCTTTATTCTATTATGGGTACGACATGATGACCAGAAGTGCAGGTTCAATATGGCATAAAGTATTTTGAAACTAGGAAATACTATATGCCTGTAACAGTGCATCCTGCTGAGCTCTCTTGTTCAGAGTTTTGCATTCAGGAGAATTTGGATTGTTGGTATAAAGTTTTCCTGCAAATAGTTGCATACTGAGCAGGTGTCCATTGCTCCTGCCTAGGTATTTGTGTGCTATCTTGACGGCTTTCAGCACTTCTCTTCTCCCCCCTTTTTCTTTGTGTATAAGAAAGTAAAGAACAGCTTTTGCAATCAGAAAGAAAAAGTAGAATGGTATTCACTGTGATGGAAACATCTTGTTATCCCTAGCATTTGTTATCCCTAACATATGAAGAGATTTTGCTCTACTTAATATTTTAACCCCCCCAGACTAGTAATGTATTTTAACACAGTTCCTTACTTTAAGCACATAGGACATTTAGTAGTGAATTCGGTGGGGCAAGGCACTCTCTCTCTCTCTTTTATTTTCGTTTTGTTTTTGTTTTTGTTCCACRTTTGTGCAAAGTCTGGAACAGAGAAATGTGGGCCCATGAGTATGGCTCCCTGTTGCAAGGAGAATGCAAACAACTAAGCATAATGGTGAAGACTTTCTGTGAGACTATACTGACAGATACTTTCTGTAGTTTATAAAATGTATTATATACCTTTAACATACCATTCATTCTGAAAGAATTAAAAAATTAAGCCCTCTTATTACTTTAGCATAGGAAAAATATGCCACTTTTCATCTCTCATTTTATTTAATATGTTTAATGAAAACATATGAGATCACTGAGATTATAGAAATAGATTTGGCAGCATTTTCTTACTTAGTTGGACGGAGACAGGTCATTTGGCTATAAAGTTCTCTACACTTCTAACAATAAGTTATTTCTCTCTGAAGAAGTGGCATTACTGGCTCAGGGTTGCATAAAGTGTACATATTCACCTTTTTATCCTAAGAATGTGAATCTCCCATGGATGTGTAAAGGCAAAATAGGTGGGTATTTGTTTGTCACAGCAAGTATGATTTGTGGTTCTTAAGTTTCTTTTGCTTCCCGCATGCAATTTTGTTTTTTCTGTGCTTGTTAACTTTTGAGAATTATCTTTTTGTTTTTAGTTAATGAACTTAGAGGTTTATAAGCTATGCTCCATTCATAATCATTGTGAAGAAAATTCTGAGTTTACCAGAGAGTGGAAGCACAGCCCAAGCAGCAGCAGGGCTAGTTCCCCTACGTATTGAATATCCAAAGTGATCGGAGTTAATTGTGCATTTCTTGGGAAGGATATCAAATATTATGCTTGAGGACTGCAGCCAATTTCAACTATTAAGACTGGCTTGCAGAGGAAGTCAGAGTGAGGTTACGAGTTTATCAGTGCACTGGCTAATCTGCCAGCACCCTGCAGGAGCCGTATRTTTGGCACTCTACTCGTCCCTCGACACCCCTCGTGTGAGATAGGTGGTGTGGGTTTGTGGGCTTGGTGTMTTGCTGTAGGAGTGACCAGGTGGCCTCTTTGTGTGGGGCACTGATGGGGCACTATAACTTGCAGCCTGTCCTTRCGTGCCCTAGGGCGAGCTCTCCAAGGCAAGGATGAGACCTGATGTGTGTGGAGGGAGGGGAATGGGAGGGTAATTGCATATATTTCTACTAAAATCTGTTTCACGTTCATCTGAATAATATAGTTCTGGCCTCTGTCAGAGAYAGGTTGTGGGAAGAGATGGTTCAGGAATGAAATCAAGTCTGATTTTTCATTTGGCCTTTTCTYACTGCTCTCAGTAATGTTCTCCAGCTTTGAACCAGGAGTCCTTCTCCTTGAGCCTGGGATTATATGTTCCTCTTGACATTTGCTCAGTTTGTAGCTCTGTATTTCAAATAAAGGTAGGGATTTTGAAGCAGTGACATGCAGTCATACTGCTAATATAATATAATATAATACTGCTTATGATACTAAGGWCAGTATCATAACTTTATGGTATCAGTTTTTGTCACTACTGATTATGCCAAAGGGTGAAAATGTCTATCACTTCCTACGAGTTAACTCTGCAAACAAAGGTCTTTCTTACCACATACATTTCATATACCTTTGATATCTGGTATATAGTGTCTATAACTGGAATACTCAGTTGTGCCTCAAATTTTAGATTCCCTTGTTACCTTGATTACTATGATTCTCCATTTGCGTGAAAAGCCTTTAGGAGCYGACATGTCATGTTGTCCTAAATACTTTTGCAGCCAAACATCAGCTACCCAGACTTTTGCGATCACACAGAAGTTCTTCACACTCTGTCATTAGAAAATAACATGAGACATTTGTGGTAATATGCAGATGTACTGACAGCTTGTGTGTGGACATTGTGTCCAGTGCAGCACAGTGAAAGGAAATTAAAGACCAAGGTGGAGGCTTTGCCAAATAACTTTCATGTATAACATTTGTCTGGAACCATATAATAAACAAATTTAGGACACACATGACTGGAATAAGAATTTTTCTTACTGTTTAACTCTGAAGCTGTAAGATGCACTGATATTATTGCGAATCATTTTGCTGCTGTGAGGAAATCAGATATTATGGCAAGTAACTGTGTCACTGAGCAACATCATTCACAATATCCCCTCACAGCTGTGAGAGGTCACAGCTCTCCAATTGCTCGGCTTGGCAAGCACAGAGGGTGTCAGATCAGGAATTAATAGCAACTCTAGCTACACATATTTTTGCATTGTGGGGTTCCTATGGATCTAGCAGGGTGACATATATGTATATATATATATATGTGTGTGTGTGTGTGTGTGTGTGTGTGTGTGTGTGTAAACACAGCATCTTGTGTTTCATACAAGATATTTGGGAAGGTGAAATTCATTTTGGGGGGATTGTAGGGGGCAATAACAAACCACTGGGAGGGGGTAATGTCTTGCTCTCTACTGCTGTTTGCTCAATGAACATGAGCTGAATACCATCATTTGCTTAGGAATTCTGCAGTTGAGGCACAGCCCACTCCCAAGGCCATTTTACTTTGAAGTGCCGTAGGGCCGTTACCCGGCCCCTGCACCTCGCATCCCTTGGGCGGTAGAATTGCAATGGCTCAGCTGCAAGTAGGTTTGATTGCACTTAGCTGCAGAGGAAAAAGCTGGATTTTCATCCTTTTAGAATTAGCCTTAATTACCATGGGGGATTCTGTATATTTTTATGCTCTGTGTTGACAAATGAAGACCAGGATTACCTGATATGAAAATTACACAAAAGTAGAACTGCATCTATGGAACTTTTGTTTACCAGTAACTGTCAATGACTCTACCACTGCTAAGACATTTGGAAGTATATTTAATAATAGATGTATGAGCGATTCACAGTTCTCTTATTTTGGCCAACAGATTTAATGTCAGGGAAATACTGCAGAATGTGCAAGTTGCTGGGATTTTCTTTTTCCTTTTCCTTTTTTTTTTTTTTTTTTTGGCTTGAGCTGGTATTTAGTGTTAACATGTCTGGATTCCTCCCTGAGGATTAATTTATCAAATACTAAATACAACATGTCTTGTGACTGTTTTCTTTTTCCTGATGTTTATTTTCCATGCCAATAGAGAGGTTCCTTTTTAAATAGAAAGTGGAGGGAAAGCAAGAGAAAGACAAATAGGAGAAGATGCTGAAGAAATTGAAGAAATGAGGGATGGGGAGCCAGTCTATTGTGTGCTAATCTATTACTTTCTCCCAGGAGAATACAGAAATGACTTGTCTATAAAATTCTCATTAGCCTAAAATAAGTAAAAAAATATTCTGGAATCTTATTAGGCAATGTCAAGTTGAGTAATAAAGGCGTGTTTTTAATGAACTCCTGAGGACACTGGTTGAGCTTTCGCACTATTAAACTGTCTTTTCCAGTCAATTTCCCYCTTTTCATGATACTGCTCTGTGCTGAGATGTCTGGGGAAAAAAAAGGTTGATTTAAAAATGTTACTGCATTTGGAATGACAAATGACTTCCTGATTGTCAGYTTGCCCACATGCCGATAACTAAATCTGCTATAATTTGCATCTTTTGTTTTTTCAGTCCAACTCCATGTGAGGATGCTTATTTTGGAATTAAGTTGTTCTCTTTCAAATTAAATCAGTTAAAAGTTTTTTATGCTGTTTGAAACTAGGGTGCTCAAATAAGGCATGCACAGCATTGAATTAAAATACCTAAATTAGTAAATTAGAAGTGATATAACAATTTTATCTTCATTTATTGTGCAAGAATGACTTAAATCTAGGGGATCATTTTGCCTTTATGAGGTGGCTAGAAGTTAATGAGCAGTTTCCACTGTATATACAACAATTGACCAACTTCAAAGTATTCAGTGGTTTGGTTTGAGTCAGATAAGTGACTTTAAGCTTGCATGTTTATCCAGGACTTATCTGGACTATTTGAGTTGAGGTAGATTAGAGGAACAAAACCTACAACTAGCTGAAAGTTAATATTTTACATTAATAAAACACCAGTTATTCTTAAATACAGAAGCAGGAAGGCCTAAAAAATTAGGACACACTCTTGGCTGATATGAATCAAGCTAGCTCTATTAAAAYGAATATAGACCAGTGATATTTAACCTCTTTCTGTATGTGGAATCCTGAAGATTTTCGTGATGGGATGTATATTGTGGGATCAAATTTGCCAGTTAATGTTAGACTGACTCATTTCTATTACCTTTCCTGAACTCCTTAGAACATTATTTGGGAGTTTGCCTCTTGATAACTACCTCTCTAGCCATTTCCTTTGTGATTTAAGTATGTATTCAGCAGAAATAAGTGCTTGGCATTTATATACTTAAGTGACTGTGCTAAGCTCTGATCTTTCTTGATTTATTATTTCCCCCTGCTTCCCCTTTCAGATGGTGGATGGAGACTGTAAGTTAATGCACTAATATTTCCGAAGGGAACTAAAGTGTCTTTTAGGAACATGAAGTATGTTTGGCCATAATCCATTGTAGAAACAAGCATCAGGGCCTTTGGTGATGGATGTGAGATATTCAGTGACCACTACTTTACAAGCCAAGCATGGTGGACCTTCARCCATGGGCTACTTAGGAAATCTTGACTGAGTAAGCACACTGAAGCAGGAGGGTTTCGCTCAGCTGGATTTAGGTGAGGCTCATGAACTTCTATACTATGATTAGGTGGGTTAGGAAAGCCCTGGTCTATGTTTGCGTGTGTCAGCTGAGAGATTTGTGCATTGAAAGCGAGGTTCAGAAAAGCTGGMTGGTATGTGGGCTTTGTTTTTGTTTCATTTTGAAGAATGAGTTGTGGGTGTAGCTTTGAGGTGTGCAAGAGGCAGAGTGGCAGGGCACACCTTTGGTCAAAGACAGGTTAAAATCTCACCCAGAGATTTGAAAAGYGCTGGCTTTCTTGCCTTCTCCTCAGTCTGTCAGATATTCAGTCTTCCCCCGGCTTTGGCCAAGCCTGTCTGTGTTATTGGCTAACTCTCACCTTCCTTCRTGCCATTCTCCTCAGGTGAGCATCTGCTGACTTCTAGCTCCATCACACCTCACTTGGTGCTTGCATGATGCTGCTCCCGTTCCCTTATTCTACCCATTGGCCTGTGCCAATGCTCCGGAGCGATGTTTTTATCTTGAGCTCTTCTGCAGACTTTTGCATCTTTGTTTCTATAAATCACACTTTTGCTGCCCGCAACCTCTCCCTGCCATAATTTCTTCTGTTGTGTTGTCCCCCAGTGCTGATGGCACCATGTATCAGTGGCTTGCGGGCAAGTAGAAATCAGCTACCCCCTTGCTGCTAACCATGGTGACAACAGGCAGTGCTATGGGCACAAGGATTTTGTAGTACAGCTAGGATGCATGCTTCAAGTGAGAATGAGGTGTCTGCATTCGTGCACTGCCTTCATGCTTTCTCAACCAGGCTAATCCTTGCAGTGAAAATTTCAGTTCAAAATGCACATCTGTACATGCAGATACACCCAGGGCTCATTATCTTTCTTACAGTGAAAGCCCTTCAAATTAAAACACACAACTGGTAAGTAAATATGTAAGGTATTTTGCAGACAATACTGGTTTCCAACCGGGGCCTTGATTCTGCAAGAAGACTCCAAACCTCTCCAATACAACACACRTGTATATTTAACAACACAGGTGATTGTTCCATTTTGAGTGCTTAAAAGTTAAGCGATGCTTAATGTTGTTCTCAGTCTGGGACCAGAGTCCCAGTACGACCTGATTTCTGCAACCTGAGCAAGTGGAAACTCTTTGAACAGACTGCTGTTCATCAGGGTTTGCAGTGTGCAWCAGGTGAGACTCTGCTATGAATTTATCTCAGTATTTTTCAGAATGGGACTTTAAAATGCTTAAGAGGAATCTAGCTCTTTAGGTTCCTCTTTTGAAATGTCAGTCTGTGTGCACAGAATTTTATTAACATAGCGAGAATCTAAACACTTCTTTTTTTGTTCAAAATCACCCCATTGTGGCTGTGCTACTTCAAAAAAAGTGAGGTTCAGAAGTTTATTTTGTATGTTTGAATCTTTGTCGAAGATTGAATCATCATAGACAGCGCTTACACTAGCAATCAACTATTTTTAAAACTTACCTGTTTCAGTGTAGGTAGGTGAAATTGCCTAAGCATCTGCAGGATTCTCTTTTATTGCTATTGCTCTGTACCTGTAGCCTGGAAAAATTTCTCAATACTGCAAATACTGAAGTAAAAGTCTTCAGTTTTTTAAGATCTTAACAGAAGTTAGTTAATAAATTTGTAAATGGTCTTCATATACCAGATTTCCTTTGCATTTTGGGTTGAATACAAAATTATTCTGTTGCAATTTTAAGTTCTTCAGCATTTCAGAGCTGTGGTCTTAAAGATTTCTTTTCTGCTGGGGCTGAAGATTTACTGGTGCAGGACTTAAAACTTGCAGTATATGAACTTTTTTTTTTTTTTTTTTTTTTTTTT
>NW_028185040.1:176568-192347 GCF_003343005.1 Rhea americana | reverse complement strand
AAAAAGCTGTATTTCCAGAAGGGTGCAGAAGATATCCAAAAGCAGTTCAGGACAGTGCATCCTGAATATCAAGGAATGACTGTCAGAGTAGCTGCTAAGGTTAGGTGTAGAAAAGGAGTGGCTCTGTGGCATTATTTGATTGATTTTACAATTTTGTGCTATGTGACTGGATGTAGGTGACTCTGTCATTCAAAGTCTCTGGCAGGACTCCTGTTGTTTTCATGGGCTCTTGGATCAAGCCCATTTAGAGTAAAATAGGCTAGGAAAAAGTCCTCAGAAATGGAAAATGGGCATTTTTCCTACAGAATATACTGCTTTAAAAATATTTGGAAAGAAATGTTTTGGCTTTCCAAAGAATTAATTTTTAGTTTTAATTGAAACAATTTTGCATTAGTAAACAAACTCTTTCTAAACAAATATTTTATTTTTCACTTAGTATGTCTTTTCTATTTTTGTTTTTTTGGGTAAGGTATTTTACTCTTTTTTTGTGCTCCCTTTTGGCTCTCCTTTTTGCAAAATTTCAGGAAAAAAGAAGTGGGAAGGAAACTTGTATGAACAGCTTATAAAAATGTGAAATTACTTTTTTCTTCCAAAAGACATGGAAGAAACTTCATTAACAAAGGAAATAATAGCTTGTATTTGAGGCATGTATTTCAGCTCTAGTACTGGTCATGTGCCTTTCTGTGAACCAACCTTTGCTATTTTTCTGGTAACAAAGTTATCACAGAACACATAAGGAGGCATAAAGCTAAGCGCGCCAACGCCGTGTGGTTGTGCGAGGGTCTTCTGCGAGGGTCTCCCCTGCAGCGAATTGACCTGCTTCTGTCTCTCTCTCTCTCTCTCTCTAGATTGCAGTTTTGAGGGAATTACGTACAACAGCTCAATGAAGTGGCACCTCCCGAGCAATCCCTGTGTTACATACCAGTGCCAGGTAAGGATGAACTCCTGTGTCAGCACCACAGGAATTGAATCACGAGCTTTTCCCATGAAATTCTGAGCAGTATTTTACCCAGTCCAAACAACCTTAAATATTTTATGTCTAAAGCACATAGGAGCTTTGCATTTAAAGCAGCTTAAACCCCTTCAGATGTGGCTGGCTATAACCAAACATTCAGAAAGATAAGTTTTATGTGTCTTGAGTACTGCGATACCCAAACATTTGTGAAGGAGTGGTACAGAGTAGAGTCATTTCCTGCTACTCTGACCTTGGAAATAATTCTGCTTTTCTCAGCATCCTAGACCTTTTATGAGATGCAAATTATTATTTTAGTAGTTAGACATTTTTGTGTGTATGTATGCATGGGTTTTACTTGGGATGCTCTTTAAGAGCAACCCTCAAGCAAACTTTTTGTTTGTTTTTACTCCTGCCTTCTTAATGCAGTGGATCAAGATTTTTTTTGGTAGCTTGCTTATTTGCAACCATACCATTTGCAAGATTGTCCATTTACAGGCACAGAACAACTCATTATGTAAGAAATTTAGTTTCTGTCTGTGAATAGATCAGTCTGCAATTTTTGCTGGTAATTTGATTCAGTATTAATGCCTGGTGCAATCAAGCATCTTCTAAGAATCACAGCTATTAGAAATAGAAGAGTTGCCTGAGTTTAAAGAGCTTCTACAGACAGGAGAAAAGGATTCTGAGATGTTTGTTTTTTTCCATGATATTTCTGCTCTATGAAATGCACCTACATTTTTAAAGATGAGTATATTGAGGAGAATTAAGTTGCAGCAGCAGTACTCTGTATCCTTGCACTTAATGGCAATATAATTAAAGCTTGAATTTAGATATTCTGATCACCACTAGCTACCTAAAATGAGCATTTCTTTATTATCTGTTCCAGTGTCTAAATGCAAACCTGGGTAAACTGTTTACTTTAGATGCACACATTTAAAAAACAGGTTTTCCCTGCCTCCAAATGCAAAGGTACAGACAGTAAAAGAATAATAGCCTTTTGTGCACAGATCCTCACATTCAGATTTGTTCAGGAGGGCTTCTTGAGCAAGAAGTGCAGGAAATGTTAATTTACTAATACTTATCAGGAGCAGCATCAAAGATAAGAGGCTCCCCTATACAGAACAAGATGTTTTTATCTCCTTTCTAAGTCTTTTTCCTCAGAGGGGAGAGGGAAGAGATTGCTTTGTGTCTGGTCCGTTTCCACCAAAGCTGCATGGCAGATTACTAAGGCTAAGGATTCCTGATAAAGCAGGATTCTTTTTCCTAACAAGGTTCTTGGTTTCTTACCTGATGCATTTTAAGGCAAATCCTATGTCTGGAGTCAGGGAGACTCAAGTGGATCTTTTGACTGTGGATTAACCTGAACCCTGATACCAGGCAGCAGATACTGAGAGAAAAGCGGCTTTGAAACCCACTGCAGCACAGTATGTGTCGTGCTATAACCATGCCTCTTGTAATTGTGGGTTTTCGCTTCTGGAAGTAGCCACAACAATAACGAACATGTCTGATCTGCTCTTTTTCAGGAAGGAGTGATAATAGAGTCGGAGRTGCAGTGTGTTGTTCATTGCAAAAACCCTTCCAAGCTCATAGGAATGTGTTGCCCTGTGTGTCCAGGTAAGATTTCATGGGAGGATGCTGCTCGATGTCAACAGCATTTCTAATGATAGCCATTATTTCCTGAGAGGCTGCATCTAATTCCACCACTATACTTGCCAAGTTACTGCAATGTGGGCCAGTGGCACATAATGCACTGAATGTTGTAAGAGAGCGAGCTTGATTTTTTTAGTAGAGGATATACACAGTAGGGGATGCATGGGAGAACGTTTGAGGTAGTTGGCAATGGCAGTGGCCTATTTTTTTTTTAAGTGTGTTTACATCATTTTTCAGAGGATCTGTCAGCTGAGTTTGCCTGGCTCATGGCTGGGATTTTGTTGGGAATGGAAGTATGAGGGTAATCCTAAAGGATGAGGAGATCCTTTTTTTTTTTTTTTTTTTTGAAGAATGCTGGGAGTGGGTTGCCTTTGTGAAGCACTGTGGCAAATTAACCTGGTTTTATAGGATAATTTGTTTTTAACATAGGTTTTGTAGGTAGGCACTGCTCCTGTTGTGATATTATTGGTTTATTCTGTTAAATTTGTTGTATTTTCTGCCAGTATCTAATAGAGACTCAGAGTGTAAGAACTAAAAAGAAAGAGAAAACTGATTAGAAAAATGTTTTAATGGAAGACCTGACTTAGCCTTGACCTCACTGGTACATACTTATCTGCTACAGAAATACGCTTTCTTTCTCCCAAAAGTCAGTTGGGGGTTCTCAAGGCCTTTATACAGGCTTTTACAGTGACGTGTATCAGAGAGGATGGTATTATTTATTTTTCCCATTGTCCCATTGTAAAGTGTGTTATAGTGAAAAGACAGTGTGTTATCTTGAGCTAAATTTGYTTAAACTCTGTTTTCCAGGTTGTGTATTTGAAGGGAGACATTACAATGAAGGAGAAGAATTTCAGCCTGAAGGAAACAAATGCACCAAGTGTACTTGTATTGTAAGTATTTGCCTTTTGGCATTTTATCTCCTTGTACGAACCTCAGAATGCACATTTATTGTCACAACAAAACAACAAATATAAGGAATTCAGCAATATTATTCATTCTTCTCTCCTCTTGGAGTTCAGATTTCTATTGAAGATTTTACTGCAACAATACCTTAGATCACTCATATTCTCAGTGTATCATCACTTTTGTGACCTCATGCTGTGTGCAGATAGAGCATTATGCTTGGAAGAGAATTGGTGTGTTGAACAAATGATGCTTTTTTTGTCATGGGATTATATAGGAGACAAAAAGCTATTCAGGTTTCATCTACTGATCAACATTTATTAGCTCTTTCCTAAAGCTGACCTGTCATAAGGTTCCTTTGAGCTGTATGCGCAAGAGCCTTTGCTCTGTCTGAATTACTGAGTGAAAGGATGAGGGTAGCCTCCTCAGGCTGTCCCAGGTGGATTTCGGCTTGATGCTTAATGAAAAGGTCATATCCTGGATTTTATCCTTGACTAGCAACAATACAGAGAGGAAGTAATAATTGCATCCTTTGGGTAATGAGCACAGGCTTCTCTTTTGCTTCCATTAAGTTAAGAGATAATGCTATGTGAGTTGGGCAGATACCTTTGACTTCATTGGTGTGATCTGTGAGACCAGTAAAATGCAGGATTCAAATCCCTAGTTACGTTGCGGCTGATGGGCTGACTATCAATAGAAAGAGCAAGCCCTGGGAAATGTCCTTTTCAGCAGAATGCTGCACAGTTTTGTTGATACCAGACACAGCTCTCCTGCATCATAAAATAAAAATGGTGTGGAGAGAAGAAAGGATAAAACTTAAGAATGAATATGTATTTATACCTACATACACAGACAGACACACACACACACACACACACACACACACACACACACATTTATTGAAGTTGCTGCAGGGAACTTGAACTGTTTTGAGGCAAAAAAAATCTGCTAATCTGAAAAATTAACTTGCATTAAATCATCACTGCTCCCATGGAGAGTTAGGCTGCTCTTTTTTTTTTTAAAAAAAAAAAAAAAAAGTTTTAATCCTGTAATAATGAAAATACGCAGTCCCACATGTCGTGGTGATGCAYGCCATGGGCCCCTGTTCTGCTGAATGCCTTCTGTACACCACGCTGAGGAGCGTTGTTCCGCATGTACTCAGTGGGTCCATCTCTCACTCCAGCTAATTTTGCTTTATACTCCAGCTTAAAGGTCCTGAGGGAAAGGCAGGTCTGAATAGTTAAGAAGTCTATGGAGACATGCGTGAGCCTTTTCAGGCTTTGCTCTTCTGTAAATACTATGCAGATATTGCCCAGTTGCTGATGTGCCAATATCTCCTTGATCGGCTTTGCTTTGTTCCCTAAATAGCAAAAGCAACTGTGCCTGGAAGAGCAGAGTGGGGAGGGATATCTGGGAGGAGAAAAGATAAAGAAATACAGGAATATGGGTTCAGACCTGAGGGCCTTTCTTTGACAGGAACCAGCACCAGGTATGTTAGAGAGGAAAATGCATCAGCTGCTGATGGTAAGAGATTAAAGCCTCAAGCAAATGGCTTAATGATCCTTTCCAAGGAAGGGAGTATGACAGATCTGGATATTAATGACATCCGTATAAAGCCCAACTCTAATTCCGAATCTTACGGATAGCAAAAGGAACACCATCTTTGTGCAAGTCACACCGGACTTTACTTCACTCTCTCTACTACTGCTCTTTTTACTCCCTCTTGATAGCTTCCTTCAGAATTGGGGCCCATGTTCTTTCCTACGTAGTTTAAATTGGAAGTGGGCGACGAGAGTATCTTAAGGGCTGTGATAACAGTTTACTACCTGCTCTACGTCCATTCCATTTGGGAATGGGTTTCCAGTGAATCTCTTATCTAAGCAGTTGGTGGATATCTTATTTGAAGATACCTATCTAGTCATCTGATAAGATGGGAACAGACTTGTGTGACGTGCTGTAACATGTGCTGRCTTTATTAGATGAAAGGTAGCTACTCACCCTGAAGTTGATTTCTTCTGTGATTTAAGATTGTACCTATTAATTTAGTCTTTTATAGACACCTGACAGAGGAAGTGTCACAAATTATTGCCAGGGTGGTTTGGGGGTGGTGGTATAAGGATTCAAGACAATCTCATTTTGTTGTGAATTTTGGATTGTATTTAGGAACCAATAAAATTCTAAAAATTGATTATTCTGGACTCCACAGGCCATCACTGTCCTTAAGATAACTCATGCAGGGAGCTTTTAAATAGGAAGAAAGTAAAGAGGAATTGCTTTGGTTTGTTTTCCCTGAGAGATGTAGGACTGTTTCACACTTGCTAAATTCATTAAAATGAGGAGTTGCTTACAAAAAGGAATTTTAGTGTTGCAAAATCGTGCACTCAAAACTCAGCACATGTCAGAAAACTAGATTGCCAGGTCTAGTCTTTGAGAAGCTCTTTAGTTGTTCAAGTCGGTGGTATTTTCAGCTCAAAGCAGTGCCTACTAGATACTACTGAGCTCCCAAAGCGTGTGAAGTGGTCATGAAGATGTTTTTTTGCTGTTGTTGTTTTTGATGTGGATTGTTTTTGCAAATCAGGCTATAGCAGGAATCTTGGGAACTGGGGAGAGCAGGCTGGGAACTGGGTAGAACAGACTGGCCCGCTGCAGTGTTTTCCTTGCATTCCTCATCCCTGAGCCGCAAAGCGAGCGATAGCATGGGTACGCGTGGGTAATTTGTTCAATCCCTACCGTCTGTGCAGGGAACTTGCTAATATGGTTTCTGTTTGGCACCACTTGTGGTTCTAGCTATTGTCTACTGCAAACTGGACCAAACCCACCAAACTCATTCCATGTAGGTCACTGAAACAACCATTAGCTAATAACTTTTGTGTTGCTACCGAGCCAGGCTGYGTTCGCAGTGGTGACACCGAGATGAAAGGCTCTGTATTCCATTACCACTTTCCTGAGCAATCTGCTCCTGAGGGTGACTAAGATTTCTTGCTGAAAATGAAAATGTATCACCCCTCACTCAATGCATATTGCCTGTCAGGAGCGAATGAGCTGGTTTTTAATGACTCAGTTTCTCTGGGGAGATGTATTTGTGTAAGAAAGGTGGACAGGATAATGGGGATCTCCTCTCACTTCRGCTGAAGCCCAGCTGCCTCACAATAATTCATCTGTCTAGCCTGTTCCTGCTTTTCCTGATAGGCCAGCAGAGTGCTCTAGAGAAACCTTGGACGTAAGCACCTACTTAAGTGAAGGGCTGAATGCTTTAATCAAGTGTTATTTCTCAGATACTACTTTTTTGAGGTTGAGAGTGTTTCTGCTTGCACAGTCCAAATACTTGGCTTACGTGTTTCCTTTCCTATAGCCTGCATTAAAATAGTCAGACTGTGATTATGTTAAATGTTTTCATTTTCTCTTTTGATGTTTGGAAAAAAACAACAAAAAAAAAAACATTGGGAGGGGGAAGGAGGGTGAGCCAGAGAAGGAGGGAGAGGAGGTTTGGYGGGGAAGTGACCTTGTGTGAGACTGGTAACCATGGAGAAGCTTATCTTTAAACAGTAGTATCCAAACTCATAACTAGACCCTTTTGATTGTGGGCACGCTCTCCCACCGCTGTTACCCAGACCGTAGGTGCGGGGAGTTTCGGCATGCGAGGCATGCGGCGGTGCGAGGTACCGCCACGCTGGGAAGACGCAGCGCTATTGAGACGCTTCGGCCGAGGACCAGTTTTACTTGAAACCCCCAGCCGGGAGCAGGGGAGCGGAGCAGTGGGTCACCCCATTAGGGAAACAATTGGAGCTTGGATTATCACATTGCTGGGATGGCTGAGGGTTGTGCTCGTTACGAACTGGGCGGCACTGGGAATGGCTGCGCCGGCTGTCCTGTCCGCCGGGAGCAACCTCCCCGGCAGCYCTTCAGTGCAGCCGCCACGTGCTACGTGTTCCCAAGCAGCAAAGGTCCACAAAAGCAACGCCAGCCTCTTATAGCTGGTCTTCTGAAATGATTAAAACCAAGTGAAATTTAAACAGCTGAAAGCAGCATGCAGGGATTTGGAGCCTTTCAAGAACAGAATTTGAAAGCAGCCTCCAACCACTCTTATTTATGCATACATCAGTGRCTTTTATGTATTACTTGAGCACGCTCAGAGGGACTCCGTATGCATGCAGCTAGCTTGTCTCCTGGTTTGCAAGTGTAAACCTGAGTATGTGCAGGAAATGTCATTCATTTTCTTCAGTGTTAGGGTACAAAAATGGTATAAAGAAAGTTCTGCACAAAGAAAAGGAAAYCACACCAACAAAATCTGTTTCTAAATCAATGAATAACAGACGTTGCAACAGTGGTAAGTAACCAGAAACTACATATGCTAATATTTTGTACACTGAGGGTTGAATTCATCCTGTCTAACTTTAGCCACATAGAAATAATGTGTCTCGTCTAAGCTACTTATCTGGGTTCCTCTGTAGCTAATGGAGAGAGATAGGTGGGATGGATTACTCTCTGCAGATGCCTATCTTCCTCCACCAGCTATAGGGAGAGCCTATGCGACTCCCACAGCCCCGGAGATGGCTGCAGATAGCTGAGATGAATCCCGCCCTGCAGTCAGCTGAGTGATAAAGCACCGCGATACCGTTTTAAAAGTTTGTCTTCAACAGACATTGGGAGCTGCTGAAATAAGTTCCCACAACAGCTGGCCGCGGGGGAGGTACTCCAGCCGTGGGTACCCCGGTCTGCTGGGAAACGCCGGAGAGCACATAATTAAACGTATCTTTGGTTAGGGCTGGTCGCAGAAGCTGAGTCCAAACTCAATTTTCCATCGTCGGTGCAGGGCCAATTGCTGATCCTCACGAATTTCCGTGTACTCGATGTGCTTTGATACAGCTCCAAATGACAGCAGACATTATCACTTTGGGGGCAGAGAAACAAAGMTTTTTAGTCGGGAGTGGAAAAGCAATGAGTTTGTCTTCTGGTAAGTGTAGTATTCACTTAGGTAGTAACAAACGTAGAAACTGTTGGCTTATAGGTGAAGGAAGATGGAGAGCAGGAAGCATTAAAAATGTGATATGGAAGGATACTTACTGGGGCTTTCTGGGGAAAAAAACAGAAAGTTTTCTGCAGGCTTTTTGCGTATCTTGAAAATTTGGTTTTCTGACTAGCCTAATAAAATCCACTGTTCCAGGTAGGTGAAGAAGTGTAGCTGTACAGATATGTGAACAAGCACTTGGTGTGAACCTAATATCAACAAGAAAAATAATGTGGCATAGACTTAGACAGTGTCTTATTATTGTTCTTTATTTGATTTTCTTCAGACTTAGAAAACTACGTCTGCTTTCATGGGGATTGTACACTACCTGTGCCATGTGCCTGTGCCACTTAATTCTGGTAATATAAAAGTCCAAAAAATAGTGTAACAAACTTTTAAAAATTGTTTGGAAAACACTGAGAGGGTTTTTTTTTTGTTTGTTTGTTTGATTTCTTTTTCCTATGTTGAAATATCGGTTTGACTATTTTTAAGCTTGACCATTTTTAAGCTTTCTTTTGATTTCTCTTGAAAAATCACTGTTGATCAGAGAATACATCTGATGCCTCTCAAAAATCATTTCTTTGAGAAGTTAAAAATAGTTTTAATAGAGATCATGGAGAAAAGTTACAACTTTACAGTTACAGTAGAAAAATTACAGATTTTTTTCCTGAAATATGAGTAGACTTTGGAATAGTGAGGTGAGTGTGCATAATTCAGTGTAATTATTCAGTGTAAATGATTCATATTTATAAGCAATTGAAATCTCAGACTGTAGAAAGCGTATTTTTTGTGGCAGGAACTCCTTCCCTCCCTCTGCGGATATTTGAATTTTATCATACGTCTCCGCTGCCAGCAAATCTTTCAGCTTACCTAGACCATGTGCGTTCCTAGCTCAGTCGGTTCCTGTATGGAAACCCTTGGTCATACTTTTAATTTTGGCGAGGACTGAAGCAGTCATTCAGTGCTGCGAGAGACCATGCCCCAGTTTGACCACATTTCCTGAGGGATTTGGATCTTGCACAGATAAGTCTCATCTCAGGAGGGGGCAGCTCTGAGGAGTGGAGGCATTAACCAGCTTCCCCCCGCTGAAGATGCAGGGGACTYCTTAAGGACCCTGAACCCAGACTGTGCAGCACCTTTCCACATTGCATTCTTCCTCGAAGTCCTTGGTTACCCCTCAGGATGCAATTCAAATTTCCCTTCTGTGCTTCAGATTGTGCAGTCAGATGCGTCTACCTCTGCTTCCCCCTCCCCTTCTTCTCCATCATTTCACATAGGTAGCGCAACCCAGTTATTGTTTCTGAGATGGCATCTAGGAAGACCAGTTAGGTGTTAGTGCCCACCGTGCTTTGTACCATACRGCCATGCATTCCTGGCCTCAAGAGACAAGAGTTTGGAAGAAGAATGTGAAGAAACAGTAACTGGTTATTTGACAGATTTCTGCAGGGAATTTTTCCTGACTGGAAAGGAGAGGATAGGTGGAAACATTGAGGAATTAGAGGAAGGAGCTCTGCTCTCATAAGGCTCTTGTCTTGTTTAGATGAAGACTGCATTTGTGGTTTGGTCTTCCAAGATAGTATTGTGATAACTGATGGATTAAGTGATACTAGAAGACATAAAAGACTAATAAATCTTCCTGGGTACCTTAAGGGCCTAGGTAAATTCTAATTAAGAGCCCCTCCTGGCTGCGCATTGCAACCCTTGTTGGAGTAGAGAGAAAAGCAGCCAGTACTTCTAACCATTTAAAAGAAACAAATACACGGAGCAGGATGTATTTTGAATTCCTAAACCATATAAAGAAACGAGTTAAGCTGACCATTCCATGAAGAATGGAATCACAAAATCATGGTAATCAAGGCTTAAACCTCAAGTGCAGGTTGCTGTACTTCTTAATAGTAAAGGAACGGCGAGCTTATGCTGTGAGGTGTCTGTCCCCTCTCTCGTTAAACTTTTCCTAATTAACAGGCTGAGATTGATTGTTCCTATTGACACAGAAGCATTAAGTACACAGAGCTTTAACAATAAAGGAGGGCTGTTAACAGGCACCCTCCGATGAAGAGACTATTTTTTATTGCCACTGGSCTGCAATGAAGACTGCAAACATCTCTGCTATAACTCACTCCTTGGAAAGGCAAGAAGCAGTAAGACTGCAGGAAACAAAAACCCTGGTTAAAGTAAGCAAACAAACAAACAAAGAACCTGCTGGCCAGCAGGGCTTGAAAGGGCTGCACGTGGTTTTAGAAGTGCCCGGGGAACACAACGGTTTTATGTTAGGCCGCTGTAGTACTTTTCATAAGTGGCTTCCAAAGGAATGCGTGTGGCATCTCGTGGGAACGCTTGTGTGCAAAATTGATTTCGGTCTAAAAGATTCCCACAAGTTGTGGTAGGAAGCAGTAAAAGCAATAGCTTGTCAATTAACAGGGTCTTTGTTTGCAAAACATTTTATGAAGAGTCCAAGCCCCTTCTGGCTAATGTTTCAAGGTAGGAAAGGCTGAGATGAGTGGCAGCGCTTGTCTTTTATGTTTGTCACCCTTTCAGTTTGCATAAACTTGGATGTCACAGGTTTGGGGGTTAGTATCGGCTAATGATAGCTAATGATTTTAAACTTGCACATATCCCTCTGTGTCCTGAGACAAGATGTTTCAGCATGCACGATGCTACTAAATGAATTTACACAAGAAGGCTTAACAACTTTGTAACACCTGCTTGTTTTCCTTCACTTGATTTTCAAAAGCTACAAAAAATGTAAAGACTGGAGACAAGATGTGCGGTGCTTTGGTTTTCCCCACCTTCCTCTCCCTCAAGTCTGACCTGTGTATCAGTTTAGGTACCATATTTTTCACTTCAGCATGCTGTAGCCATTGTGTATGTTTGTATTTAATGACTTTTGTAGAAGACATAAAGTGAAATGTGGGATCATTAAGTCTGAATCACTGCTGAGCTTTAGTAAGATGGCCAAATTCCACCTTGACTGGTTATCAGCCTGACTAAACTCTCCTTGCTGTTCCCACTGCTCCCTCAGCATGCTTTTGTTTTCTGCCCTGGCAGCATTGCATAGTCAAGAGAAAGAAAAAGTTACCCAGTAAGTGTCATTTTCAAGACTGTGACAGGCTGTAACTTTTTTGTGCAACTCATTGTTAGTCAAGCTGAGAGCGGGACAGGTGGAATAGTTCAGTGACCTCAGAACAGGCATGGGAAACAGAAAAGAAAAAAAATCTTCAAAACATGACAGTGATTTACCTGGTCCACCTTTAATCTGTCAGAAAGAAAATCTGACTGGTAGCCAAGCTATCATAACATCTTTGGCTCTCTGCTGCAGGTACGTGAATTTGAAGGAGAGATACAGGAATCYCTGCGGGAAGCTCAGGGTGAGAGTCAGAAGCAGGACTTACCACCCAGCCGCCGTTGCAGCTGAGGACTCGCACAAAGGCGAGTCCTTAAAAACTGTGTCTAACCCTGGAGGCAGAAACGGTCTCTGTGTCTAACTTTCTTCCAAGCAGTCTCATGGCACCAAAACTTCAGTCCCAAACACGATTAGGACGCCATAAAGCTTGACAGTCCTAAGCTTCAATGAAAAACCAAGAAGTTTTCAGTTTTCTGCCAGAAGCTTTGTAATGAAGCACTGACATTTTCCACAGAAAGCAGATGTGTTTCTTAAACTGCAGTTTAGTGACATCACTCAGTATTTTATGCTAAAATCATTTAGATGGAAATCTCTTTATCACCCCTTTTTGGGTGTTAGAGCCAATGCAATTGAAAATGCAAAGTTCAAATTTCCAGCGGGTTTGGATCTGATGTTTGAGGCATCTGTGTCCAAAGGGATTTGAGTGGCTTGCATGCTCTGTGTGGTTTCTTCCTTTTTTTTTTTTTTTTATTTTCTTTCTCCAGTACACAGCAGCAGGCATTTTCTGAGAGTAGGACAGAAGCTAATGTGCCCTTGCCAATAGTATCTTTCTTCTGAGAAAAAAAAAACGGAGCTGGTCTCAGCTCTGAAAACATAGTAATGAGGATATTATCATTCCTTTTACCATCGTCTGCCTTGCACCCARATATTCAGCATGCTGAGCAAAAAAATGAAAATGAAACAATATATGCAAAAWTAATTAATTAATTAATTACAAGGAATAACAGGGCTTTGTGCTCTCCAGTGCCCTGTTCTCTGCCCCTCTCCTAGTTGCAGCATAGCTTCTCTTGCATGAATCTCACTAGGAGCTTTTGCTAGCAATCTCCGTTGCTGATGCAYGGTTTATGCTTTCAGCAGCCAGCTGAACTGCCCTGCTCTCTGCCTTTTGAGCTCATTTTTTTTTTTAATTCCCTAAGGTTCCTGCAATTACCACTCCTCCTCTGTCTAGGCTTTTGAGTGCTGCACTTAGGCAAGTATGTATGTACATGTCTGGGACCACGCAGGGAGGGGAAACCGTGGGTCTATTATCTTTTCTTCGATCGACTGCACTTTGTAGTTGATATGCATGTRTAAAATCTCTTATCAGTAATACCTGAACTGCATCTGCTACAGTGACTTTTTTTTTGTTGTTTTTTAAGCTGCAAACCTGGCTCTAACACAGCATTTTATAAAGTAGCTAAATGGGATAAATGTTGGCACTTGATGGAAACCAAGGCAGTGCAGCGTTTTCTTTCCCCGCGGTKTTGGTATGCTCCTCGTGGTCAGCAGGAACAGTCCTGCCTGCTGYGGGGTGGCACTGGCGTTTTATGCAGTGATTGGATGGGCGCTACTTCAACTGCTGCTTTAACCCTGTTTGGCAAACACATGCTCATGCTGTATTCAGTGCAGCAAAGCAGTAAGCACGTATAAAATTAGGAGCAATTTGCAGGATACTTTGGGGATGAGGAATGCRCTTTTGCATCCACAACAGAAATATCATGAACCTTAGGCAACCTGAGCAGCTCGTGCGCTGTTGTTCCCCTGAGACCGTTTTTGTGGTATTTCTCTGGGTCAGACGAGAGGCTAATAAGGATACTATTAGCACATCTGATGACTGAAAGGATATTGTGTGGTTTTCATAATGTGTGTCTCATGATTCTGAATGTCTTATCAGGCTGCCAGTCTCTGGGAAATGCTTTATTTCAGTCTTTCCTCAAACCAGACTTAAGGAAAGCAATAATGACAAGCTTCCCAAACTAGGCATGGACATTGCTTGCTTATTCCTTGATACTGTTCTTAAGACTTTTCTGGACCAGCTCAGTAAATGCTGATTATTATTTTCGATTTCTCCATGATTTTTCAAGCAAAGGCTTTCACCTGGAGAAGATGGTCCCTTTTCTGGAGGTGACAAGGTTTAGCAGGGAGATGACAACTCATGYTTAGGAAAAAAAAATCTTCCTCTTGTGACGCGGTGGTTGTAAAACAACATGTAAAGCGCACAGTGCTTGAAGAGGAGCGTGTTTGTCTCAGACTCAGTGCGACCTGGGAGCTGCTACCCCAAGGCAGGGTGCCAGCCTGCCCCTGTGAAAACCCAGGGGCTCCAGGTAACACAGAGATAAAAATCTGCAGTTTCCAGCTCCCCACAAATTYCTTCATCCCTCCCTTCCTCCCTTTTGAACTCTATCTTTTTCTAAATACTACACTGCTTATTGAAGTGGAGAAGTATGCATAAGACGTGTCCTAGAACTGGGCAGATGAAAGTAAAGGGAGCAGGAGAGCGGCTGGTAGTTTCTAGCGTAGAGGATTTACACTGTATTTGTGCTCTTGTGAATGAGGCAAACCAGTAATAYTGGAAGTAGTTTTGTGATGCTAACTTAAAGTTGCTAATTTCTAGAAGCTCATCTGAAATCCGTAGTAACTTTTATCAGATGGAAGGAAGTCTTTCTCCTAAGGATGACACTTGCCCCCTGAAGGAAAGCTGTAACTTTCCTTCAGTATATGGTGTGTAACTAGTGTATAACTTTGTATTATACTCTTCTTCCCCATTTCCCAAATGCTGAACATTAATTTCGATAACAGCTGGGGAGGTTTTCTACAAAAGCTTGTAAAACTGCGGGTGTAATAAATTAGATGCAGCAAGTTGCAAAWGTATAGGTGTGACAATTTGTCTTCCATAGCCAAAAAGCCAGGATGAGGATGTCAGCCCTATGGCATACTACCAAGAGCTTGTGGGGTTTCTCCCTAGTCTATTGACAGAAATGAAACTGTTTATTTGGAGGTCTCAAGGTTTCAAAATTTCAAGGAAGAATGGAAAGCATTAAAGAGGATGGAAATTTTCAAATGTGGTAACTTTTAGCTTTATGTTCCAAAATATAAACGGCCTCAGCTAAGGCTGTGCTGRATGTCACCACTTTTTACTCAAGTTAGAAAGTCTTAACATTGGCCTTGAAACCCTAGCCTAAGGGAAGGCGTTTGTGCCATCCTGTTTAAACAGGATTTCACTTAGACTTGATGTCTCCTCCTTTATCTGAATTAAACAATACAAAACTTAAAAGATTACAAATATTAAAATGAATGTGGTTTTCTGTGATAAAATTGAGATAACTACATTCATAAAAATAGAATCTGAGTACTGGGTTGGACAGTATAAAAATGAAATCTAATTACGTCTTCTGCGTATTTTTATCATCTATGGCTAAAACACTATCAAAATAACAGGCTGCCGTCTTTGAAGATTACTATGTGCTACCTCTAAAGTTTGAAAAATAAAGCTGCTTTTCATGTAATCCTACAAAACACACGTTTTCCTGGTTTAATGAGGTTCATTTAAGTAGTGTTAATTCAGGGATAGATTGAGGCTGAATTTGTAAGTTACTGTTTTGATAATCAAGAGCAAATATTGGCAAACTTTGCAGCAACATCTTGAGTAATTGCTTGGAGGGAGAACGGAAAATGTAGTCTAAATAGATTGTTTTGCCATATTGCAAAAAAAATATGGGGTGGGGGGAGGGAACTGCCTTTTTTTTAGCTGGAACATGACTGGTGAAACATAAAAAGCTGGGGCAGAGGTGAGTGCGTGTGTGTGCCCGTGTGCCTCCAGGAGCGTGTGTTAGCGATCTGTGTGCGTGTGCGCGCCCGCCCCCGTGTCTGAGTGTGTTTGTGTGCATCTCCTGTATTTGTGCGAGGGCTTGCACGTGTGCCCGTGCGCGTGTGAGCCTGCGTCCGTGCGTCTGTGCGTCCGCGTGTGGTGTCTGTGTGTCCCTGTGTATCCACGTGTGTCTAGGGGTGTCTGTGGGCCTGTCTGTGTGTCCTTGCGCGTGTCCCCGTGCGTGCCCATGCTTGTCCCTCGGGTACGTCCGTGTGTCCCCCCGTGCCCGCGC
>NW_028185040.1:61774-176384 GCF_003343005.1 Rhea americana | reverse complement strand
GACGTTTCCTCCCTCCGTCTTAAAACGCGAGCCGCAAGATCAAAGCGATAGGCCCTTTGCCCCAGTGAGTTTGTTAACTTTCTCTTTTCATCGATGGCAATTTTCATTTTACACACACACGCATATGAAATAGATATATATTTTGTATATATTTTTATATATATATGTATTTAAAGGCATCTCTACAAATCTATATTAAATAACCAGACCCACTTAGTGCTGTTTCATTATGGTTTTGCAATCGTTTTAAAGGGCCCAAAATAAAAGGAGTGTTATGGTGTTTGTTCCATACACCTCGGGCTTTTTATTATTAATTCAGTGAAAAAGTTTAATGGCTTATTGCAGTGGTTCTTATTTTGCCAATGCGCTGTTAAGAAAAACAGAAGGAGTTTAAATATTGTGGGAATGTTAATGAATCATATTCCCTTGCTACCATATATTTTAACTGCTTTTCATGTAGAAAGGCTTCAAAAAAATCTTCATGCATCGCTTTATAATATTCAAAAGCTGGAAAAAAGAGACAGCGAACCGATATCATCTTTACTTCTCTAGGCTCACAAAGCAGATATACCTCTGTGGTGGTGCATTAAAAGGTGAAGGATCAAACTCTGGCACTGAAGTTACCTGCCCTTAGTCAGGCATCTTTTTAAATGGTCAACTTAAAAATAATACAAAAATATATTTGTAATTGCAGATTCTTTAAAAAGACCAGAAAGGCTCATAAAGTGGGAAAGCAGTCACAGAGCTAAAACTTTTCTTTAATGAAGACTGAATTGTTGGTATGTTCCCATGAGTCCAGAACTGAGGCTTTTAGATTTCTTTTATATTACTGTATATAACTATATAATAAAAAACAATCTAGAGAAAGTCCTGAGCAGCTTGCAATCAGTTGCAATAACCATGAGCTCTGCTAGATGAAAGAGAGAGTTAAAAAAACAATGTCAACTGTATTAGCTTGAGAGATTGATGAAGTTGAGGTGGACCTTAGCTTTAGGACACGATCCTGAAAATATGTTCATGCTTTTTTTTCCCCTGTGATTAAAATTACTGGCTTTCTTGATGTATTCATTTAACAAAGTTACTTTAGTAGTGCTTTTCTGTGCTTAATATCACTCAGACTGTAAAACGATATTTGTCATATTGAAGTACATGCGTAATCCAGGACCAAAAATTAGGTAGAATGCTGAGAAAGGACATAGGTATTAAATAATCCCACTGATTTCAGTGATACTCCTCATGGGGCAAAATTATTCTTGTAAACAAGATAGGAAAGGCTTAATTAAGGGTGAGGAATCAAAAGAAAATCCCATTGAAAGTCCACATGTAGCAGATCAGTGGGGTGAGGAGTGGAGACATTTATTCCTGGTGGTGACCAACTCTGGCAGAAGAATATTTTCTGTTTTCAGCAGAATATGTGGCTACAGAAAGAGAAATTTAGTTCTGAGTAATACAAAAAGAGAGTTTACCAYATGCGAAGTTGACTATATTTGCTGGTAGAAAGTCACTGTGATATACTGCAAGAAGCTTAACTGACTGTCCACAAGTTCAAAAACTTCTAAGGAGAGATATTGCCACTAATGACTAACTGGACAATTAATCTTGRTAACAAATATTTAATGAAAACCATATTTGGAGATTTCGTCAGCTCCATTTTTGAATACAGTCAAAACCTAATTTAAATAAAGTTCCCTAGAACTTGGAAGTACTTATGCTTTTTAAGTTCAGGCTAACTTCCCTGTTCATGATGATACCCTGTATGTGTTTGTACCCAGATGTTTGAGTAATGCCTTTTAATAGTTCTGCTGTTCTTTTCTTTCACCTCTCCCAATAATCATTTCTGGTCTCTCTTAATGAAACTCAGAGGTCAGTGGGGTAAAACCGTTGGATTTGATTTCTGGTGACACTGCAGCTTCTGAAATAAACTTTTACATATGTAGATTGATAGAAATTTGCAATACTGGAATGATAGGCACTAATATATGGCTTTTGGTTTTCAGCCTAATTAAAATGAAAGGAAAATAAGTAGGAAGGAAATCTATGCTGTTGTGCTCCACTAGGGAATTAAAAAGGCAGTTCTGAGATGGATTCTGGTTTGTTGCAAGTGCTAAGTTCAAGCTGTTATTTATTATCAGAATGAAGATAAATGAAATCACCACTCATTAGCTTACAATGTGTAAAGAGCTTTGAAATATCTTTGCAAAAGCAGCAGCATCCCAGGCAGCTGCTACAGAGCACCACTGAATTTAGCCTCTGTCTGTCTTTGGAAAGGTTACCAGGATGCAATGTCTTCAGTGCAGAGTAACCCACACTTGACTGACTTACCTTCTCTTCAGCTAATTTGACTAGTAAAGAGTGCCCACACTGTGGATTAAACTCAGGCAGCCCAGAGTTACTGGGTTACTGACTAATTTAGTTTAGCAGCTAGTGATTGGTATGAGTAGGTAGCCACACTTCTGCCAGTTAATCACCACTAAAGTCAGCAGGTAGGGACAACATTTAAATCATAACTCATGTTAAATTCAGTAGCAAGTATTCCTTGCAAGGGTGAGAAGGGAAGAAGGAAGAAAATACAGGACTGGATCCATTTGTAACCACTCTTGTAAAAAGAAAATTGGCTTTCAGGTTTTAGGCCACCAATATCCTTCCTCTTTTAGATGTAAGGAGCAGAGGGCCACCCGACATCTATTCTCCTTATTCTTTTAAAATAAGAGCATGAGGTTCCACCCATGAATTAAATAACTGAGAGGATGAGTGCAAGCTGCTAAGACTGTGTAGGGGAAACAATCTGTGCTGCATTACTTCCCCATTCACTTTTTACTTGATGAAATTCAGCAAGGACAAATGCAAMGCCCTGCACCTGGGAAGGATTAACCCCCTATAGTAGTGCTGAGGGACTGGCTGTGGAGCAGCTCTGCAGAAAAGGCCCTAGGAGCCCTGGCAAGCAGTGAGCTGAGCATGAGCCCCTCAGCACGTGAAGGACATGAACAAACGGGACTGAGCTCAGGGGAGGCCCCTTATGGTATTAGGGCTGGAGATCTCAGCCCGTGAGGAGAGGCTGTGGGATGGGGCTTGTTCAGCCTGGGGGCAGAGTGGCTCGAGGGGGCCCTGAGAGCAKYTCTCTAGGGCCCTTGGGGAGCTCATTGAGGAGATGGAGCCAGGCYCTGCACAGCAGTGCAGGGCGGGAGGACCAAAGACAGCAGAAGCAAGTTGAGACAAGGGAGGTTCAGAGTAGCTATAAGGAGAAAAAAATCCCCATGAGGACAGTGAGGTGTTGGAGCAGTTGCCCAAGGAGGCTGTGCAGGCTTCATCCTTGGAGGTTTTCCAGACCCGTCTGGGCAAAACCTTGAGCAACACAGTCTGAGCTTGTAGCTGAGCCWGCTTTGAGCAGGAGATTAGACTGCATACYTCCCGGGGTCCTTACAAACCTGAGGGACTCAGAAACTCTGTGATTCATTTGATTAGAGTATTACCACGCATATGCCTATTGCTTAGTTTCTTTTAGCACCTACTTCAATAGTTCGGTTACAGCTCCTGCAGCTTTACAGTTTAATTCCCAACTTCACTTCTTTGAGCGCCCTTGATAGACATTCGTGCTTTGCAGGCTCAATGGATTGGAAGTACATGCTTAACTCTATGGTGGGTATCTGAAGAGGAGCCTCAGTTGTTCTATTAAGACAGCTATGCTGTAAAATTAGGTCACCCCAAATTTCTTGGAGTACTCTTAGYATTAAATGTGCCTCATAGTGTGGCATTCCCTTCCAAGGTCCACATTTCTACATCTCATTTTTATGAGAACATTTTCCTCCTTGTAAAACTTCTTTCATTTTTTTATTCCTTTTCCAACATATGCCCAGGATATTTTCAAATGTACCTCTGTACCTGGCAAAGAAGAAATGCTATAACATTGTATCTCAGAAAGCTCTTGTCTCCATCTACTCAGAGGCTTTCTCTGAGTAACTGTATCTGGTGGTGTTTCCAATGCACCATTTTGTGGGATATTTATCATTATGCATTTTTATTGGCTGTCTAATGTAAAAGGAGAGAATGTCACAAAAGAAGACATTAGATAAAACACAGATGTATTTGAAGTGCAAATTATAGGCAGATCCATTAGACTGGCACTAAACAGAACTGCATAGCTAGTAAAATATTTCATGAACTTACTAATGTAGAAGTTACCCTTTCCCTTTTTCCTCTATTAGAGAGTGACGGTTCTCTAATATTCTCAATTTCTGGGAAGAAACTCACACAAAAAAAATCAAGAAGGAAAAGAAACTCCAGGACTTCCTGCACCAGATGTGATTTCTAGATACTTAGTAACTTTCCATGATTTTTTCTTCCATGCACTTATCCAGTCTCCCCCTTGAAAGTAGGTAGACTTTTAGTCTTAGTTGCCCAGTGAGTCTAAAACAGTACTTTTTGAGTGAGGTCCTGTACTTCTCCCCAGGATTACTGGCCAACAGGAAGAGATTATGATAGGATCCCCCTAAATGATTTCTCATAAATCTAAGTAGATGAATGGAGTATAAAAATGGGGGTGTAAAGAGGTGCTGAAGCCAGGAATGTGCTAAATCAAAGATACAATAGAACTATCAATTGTAAAACCTTGAGGAGGACAGATTAATTTCATCCTTGTGGTGTTATTACACAGAGCTGCAAGAGCCAGTTGCAAGGAGTCGAGACACATGGTCCTGTCAGAAGCAAGTGGGCAAGACAAAGCTTTTTAACTTTGAATGGGGTTAAGCGAAGTGTCATATGTTTTGCTGAAGCACTTTGGCTTCTCTCAGAGGCACAGTGGAAGGTGGAGGAAGGTGGAGGCCAGGGCTGGCTTGGGCAGCAGAAGCTGTAGAGTCTGTTTTAGGTGCACAGGGAGAGACTCTGGCACCCTCCATTAAAGGACAGAGAAATGAAAGGTGCCTGAGATACTGGGACAGCTCAGGGGCATCATCTGTAAAAGCTTAATCATGCATTTGGTTTATCTTTGCATATCTTTACTCCACTATTACAAATCATGTTTTCCTGCAAACACACTCTTTTAACGTTTGTTTTCTCTTACTGATAAGGCTGGTTCTGAGTGATGTGACCCATGTTTTTGCAGTGGGAGATCCTTTCATTGAGGTAAGAAGATGCTCACAATAAGCACTGGCCCTCGAATGTGTTCCTGCAGGGTAGCCAGAGCAGGGCAAGGTGTGTCTCCACAGCAGTTTCTTGGGTCACTTGCAGAGATCATACTGCAAAAACTGGGAGAGGAAGAAAAGTCTTTCAGTGACCAGAAGTAACTGCGAACACTCTTGCATATGGCAGGCTTTGAAAAACACTTTCGGTTTTGAGGAGAGAATGTGACATACAGATGTTGGGCTAGCATTAAATAGCTGCAAATGAAAACTGGACGAACATGACATGTTCTGTGACATTGCATCCTCATAGCAGAGCATTGTCTCACGTTGAAGGAAGTGTTCTAACAAATGTGCTGCTCACAAAAGAAACTGATTAAAAATAATATTTGATTTTTTTTTGAGGTCAACTGTAGATTGGGGAAATATATTATTTGTAGCTGTTGAAAATGAGATAAATGTTCTCGTGCTACTTTAATGCTAGCCTTAATGAAGAATTCTAGGAGGTAGAGAAAGGTCCGTATGACTTCAGCTACAGCTATATCCCTGGACTGGTAACACCTTTGCTGGAGAAAATGGGCATGTGGCCAACCAAGCTTAAGTATGAGCTCACCTTCCACTGGGACTGCCCGTCCTGCTTTCTTGAAAAGCATCTGCATGCGGGGCTTATTCACAGTGCTCTTTCCTCAGTTGTGGCTTGTCCTGTTAGAGACAGAAGAGGAAGCTTGATCCGGTTTCACACCATATCCTTTCTCCCCACRTGAAGGCAGGCAAAGAGCCAGCAGGAGAGCAGAGAAATACATTTCATGTTGGACACTTAATCTGCAGTTTCCCAGGGAGCACGGCTTTTCCCTTTTCTTGAGCAGTATTTTCTTGATACTGAACATTGCCCATTCATCTGATATCCTTGAGAACTGTCAAAAAATGGGACAATCATGTGAGTTCTAGGATTTATTTACCTTACTCTGAAATACAAAAAAAATCTCAAAACACAAGAAATATTAGAAGAACAAATTGTTACACTGAGAAATTCAGTAACAGAATGGTTATATTTCTCCCTACTGCTCCTCCTGCAGCTGTCTGTACAAACTGTCTGTAGCAATAGCAGAGGTGTGTTTAGCCAAGCACGGCAAGAGCAGAGCCTGAATGAATTTGTCTTTCTCTGTTGGTGGGAAGCACATCATTTTTGTGTAATTTGCAGCAGTAGAAGGGGAAGAGGAATTGAGTGGTGCTATGTAGTGCTGAGCTGGAGGAGAGGCCAAATGCATCTCCTGTGGGTGGACAGAGGGTTGATCTGCACGAGGAGGCCAAGGTGCATTTTCTTACGAAGCTGGACAGAGTTTGACTGAAGAAAAAGTGAAACAGCCTCATAGACAAATGACTTCTGGGGTTTTTGGGCAGGAATTCCCTTTCTAAACACAGTTCTTGAAAACTTTTTTGGCRCATAAGAGTAAGACAGTCTCTCATTGATGTCATGAGAATAGGAGAGCCTAAAGATGTCGTCAGTAGAAACGTACAAGTTGGAATAAAATAAGAATTGATTGCACCTCAGAGTGAAATAAATTACTGTGAGACAGGCAGCGTTTGCAGTGATTTCATGCTGGGTAAAGCCAGAAATCCCTGGGAGGCATGAGAACGGGATATTTGCAGACCAGAAAGAGCCTGATAAACTCTGGGTGGCAAGTGTTCCTGCCTGCCATTGCTCTTACTGCAGAAATGCTGTAACACAGTTTGAATTTTTGGGCCAGGATTGGCCTGAGACTGAGATCTACTTTTGGATTCTGAATTTCCTAAAGATGGTAGTTTCTGTGTCTTAAAAAATGGTCTTTAACAGAGGTAGCATCTCGTCCTGTATGATACATGGGTCAGTGCAGATGTGGTGAACACGACACTATTAGTTAGATCTAAGATGCTTGCCAAATCCTCAGTGGTGCTTCAGAGAGGGCCCCAGATGGTTAATAAACAATGGCTTTGTCTGCATGTGGGAGATCTGCTCGACAATTTATTTAATTACTGAATGGAAAAAGTTTAAAATTTAAGAACCATGTGTCATGTTCTTCAGGGAAGAACATGAGGGAATTGCATCATTATTACCCAACATACATGTAGTAGTGGTAATGTTAAAAAGTCATAGAAAGTACTCTCCTCTGTGCTGTTTCCTCTCTTAGTTTTGCTGTGGGTCATTTACACTAAAGCTTGCAAAAAAAAAAAAATAGGTATGTTTTGATGCAGCAGTGGGGTGGAGAGATACTCAAGTGAGTTTAGATACCCAAAACAATCTAGCTGTTGCAGCACAGACGGTTATATAGGCTAATTTATACTGTAGACAAACTTACCCATAGAAGTGTTTTCTTAAAGAGTGAGCATGTACTTGTCTTGTCTGCAAATGAGCTTGTGGGAGAGAATATTTTCCTTTTGTTTGCAAAAGGAGACCTGGGCAATAGACAGATGTTCACTTTGCAGGCAGCTGTGCTCGTTGAGATGTTGCCATCTCCAGCTGTTTGATATTACCATCTTGCACATGTTCCTGTCTCCAGAGCACTTCCAGTGGAAGAGATCCAGTGAACACTTGTTAAATGGCTTCAGACAGATAATGTAGGAGGCTTGAGATACCCTGACCGGCTTTCCCTGAAGCTCATGCAACTCTTTTCTTTGGCAATGTGCTGAGCGTGGGATAACTTCCAGCTGGCACCAATGAGAACTGGAAGGCAACCATCAGCTGGTGGTCTCAGAGTTACTTCTGCTGCCTTTATTTGCAGCTACCCTTTCCCATGTATTGGTTGGGAATGAGGAGGATACTGTTTTAAAGTATCTTTATGATCCTTGTGTTTGCAGATTGCATGGAGGCCTTTTTCAGGTAAACTAAACTCAGGGCACTTCTGACTTACTCCCTATTTTTTAGATCCCTAAATTATGTTCTCCTCTGTTCCTTACTTCCAGCACCTGACTTGGAAACCTTAAGCCCATTCTGTGTTGAGTAGGGGGAACCTTGCTGTAGGATGGGGCCTTGGAGAGGCTGCTTTTGCTTGCTGCATTTGTTGTCATGGAGAATCAGTTCTGTTCTCTTTCTATTTCAGCCATGTGCAGTCCTTATTTATCTGTGCCTCATTTTCCCTTAGAGTAAAGCGGAAGCATAGCTGCTTGCCAGAAAGTTGTTAGATTCTGGTTCATCACTGTAGGCTTTTGGAGAGTCCCAGAAGAAATCTCTTTAAAGGCAAAGCATATTTCTAATTAAGCCTCCTGATTGCAGCCACCTACCTCCATAGAGTGGTGTAATGGTTCTGCCTAATTCAGCTCCTGGGGGACGGGCAGCCTAGTGAAAGAAAACAAAGATCCAGTGTGGCATGGCAGTAGGAGGAGAATTCGAAGAAGGGGCTGCCTTGCAGAGCTGCTGGTGGCTCTGTTCCCAGCCGGGCATTTGCCAAGACAGTGCTGGAAAGCTCCCTGGGAACCCACTAGGGAGCAGCCGGCGGTGATATTACTGGATGACATATGGCTACTGGAAGTTGCTTGGGCTCAGCACTGAATGAACAGCTTCATAGTGTATTTAGCACCGCCAAGGGGGGAAAGAAAACCCAAGTGGGGGGGGGGGCTGGATCTGTGAAATGAAATTGAAATGGTAACTTACAGAAGAAAAATGTTTTCTGTGAAAAACAGATCCCCAGAGATGGGGAGGGAGAGGGAAAAGGCTCAGAGTGAGAGAGGGAAAAAGGAGAGAGCCATGGTGAATCTGTGCACAGCAGTCATGGTGGAAGTCATGTTGCATGACAAATCTCAGCTTTTAAGTCTCCACTTGGTGCCAATGCAGCCCTGCGTTGCTGCTTGGATGGCAGTGCTGACAACTGGTTCTTTCCCAGCGGATATGACCTGTTGGGGCTTTGTGTTGCATTTGTATTTCTGTGAGCCATGCTCCTTGGGCCATGCTTGAGAGGCAAAATTTCTCCTTCCAAGTTTGCGATGATGAAGGCTTTTATGGCCTTTGGATTTTCAATAGGGATCAAAGAAATAAAAGGGGTTCATTAAAAATCCTCTTTTCAACCAAGAGAAAAGCATCAAGGAAGAATCCTGTGCCAGAGAGTCCTAACAAGGATGTGCCGCACAGGCTGTTTAGCAGTGAATTCCCAACAGCATCTTTTGATCTGATTTTTTTTTTGTTGTTGTTGTTTTTAAATTTGAAGCGTTATTTAGAGAAGAGAGGCACGAAGCTTATTGGTGATTTTCCAGTCGTTTCATTCCATTTACTTCACTTCCATCTGATCAACTGCTCCATATAAGAACTACTTGTTATCAGTCTTGGAGAAGAGGAAGTTGCAGATTCCTTTTTGAGCATTACTAGTGAGAGAAAGAAAAGGGAGGAACTGCTGGTTTCTCTTTGAAAGTTCACAAGCAAAATGTTGCTTTAAAAATGTTAACTGTTGGTTTTATGGTGCTCTTGGTTCTTCTAATTTTTGATGGATGTTGTGAGAGGGGCTTTAGTAGTTCTCCTCAATATATATACTTCAGGCACATTTTTTTCTGTTTTTCTGCTTTTAAAAATAGCTGCAAATACTGGATTTCTGTCTCATTGTATGTCACTCTAATACCACTCTGCAACCCTGTTTGTAATTAGAAAGTTTCACTCTGGGGAGAAAGTGCTTTCTCTCTCTCTTTCTTCTCATGAATTTGCAAATGAGACAAATACATGGTGCAATCTGCGAAGAATTTACACTAAAACAGAAAAATTACGCTTCATAAGTGTTGACGTATATAGGTTTTTCTCTCTCTGCCTTTCATTCACTCTTCTAGGAACAAAGGGTGAATAATTACTTCAGGAAAACATATTAAAATACTGTGTGTGAATTTGGCCGTAAAACCTTATTAGATTATTCTGGAAGGCTGCTGGACTCTCCTTGAGAAATCCTTGCATTAAGAAATATCCTGTTTGAGGTCTTGCTTACACAGAGTTTCATTGTATCTGGCTAAGGGTTCTGGTGCATTCGAAAAATTAGAGTTAAATTTTGAGTTTTGCAGTCAAGCTGGAAAGAAGGAATTAAAAAATGAAGCATAATTCAAACCTGTCTTGACTTAATGAGATTGTTACAGAATAGACTGTTTCCTTTAGGATTTGCTGAGAAAAAGAAACAAAAACAAAAAACAAAAACGTAGCATCTATCAAGTTAGGAGAAAAATTACACGTCAGGAGTCCAGAGTTTGACTCGGATACAGTAGTTGCCTCATACTCTACGGTGATAATGTGACTGATTGTCCTTCCTTGCTTCCTCTTAGAAAGGGGGAGAGAAAAAGAAAAAGAGAGAGTAATAATATATCTTCTGTTGCTAATACTGATATGTCATCTAGAGGGATTTGAGCCAACTTGGAAAGCTCTTTGAAACGAGCAGTAAAATGAATTAAGAATGTTAGAGAGGACTACGGATGGAAGGGATAATACAGAGAAGATTTCATTTAGCTTTGAAGAGGAGCCCGTCCTAAGCAAGTGGTTCGCATTTGGGAGGAAGGCTGGGAAGGACGATGGAATTGCAAAATAATCCCCTTTTCTTTACATCTATATTGGTTGCTCCAGCTTGTTTAAAGCAAAACTGAGTTGTGGATGCACATCAACACGATGATTTTGTCTCTGTGTGCTAGAGAGACGATGGTTTTCCTCCTGTGTCTTTAGTTTTTTTTTAAAAAAAATCCATTTGCTTTTGACACATGCACTTTTTAAATTGTCTTGGAAAGAGTAGGCAGCATTTTGAGGGAAGCTTGTAGTATGAATTGCTCTTCATCCTTCTTATTTTGTTTTTTATAAATCACTTATACCTCAGGAAGAAATTGTATCATGCCTTGTTCCAAGTCTAGGTCCTTTCATTGACTGTCCTAGCGTACCTTTCTTGCTAATGTCACCTGGAGAACTTCTGGCACATAGAAGATGGAGGCCATTCTCCTCCACTGTAAATCTCCACTAAATGTTTCTTTCTTGAAGATCAGAATAAACTTCAGAGTAGATTTGGCTTGTTTTCCCTTTACCTAAGTCAAAATCAGTGCTGGGGAAGGCAGTTTACTCTCGCAAGTTGCCATCTGGGCAATATTATCTCCTCACTTCTACATAGGCCTTGGGAGAAATAGAAGTCTCTAAACCAAGAATAATCTCTCTCTCTCTCTCTCTCTTTAGTTAATCTTCTCAAAATATAATGGTTTGCAAATCTGAAAATTCATGAAAGAAAAAACATTTTCTCCTCAAAAAATCATTAAATTATTTTGAAAATAAGGTCCCTGCACTCTTTGAAGTACAAACAAAATGAGCTTGCCAGTCAGCCTCCTCTGGCATTATTTTAAAATACTGGCTTAATATCAGTCAGAGCAACTGTTTCTTTTTAAATTAAATGTTGGATTGATCTTAGAAATTAAGGGTTCAGAAGTATTAAATGTAGCCAGTACCAGAAGTGCTTTTCACCCACAGAAAAGGAAAAAATAGAAAGCTCGTTGCAATGGCTATTCTAGTATCAGTTTAACTTGGAAACCGAATTGCAGGGAACTCGTGCAGCCTCACTTGGCAGCACTTTCCTTCTTCAGTCCTGTTTCTACCATGCATTGCTATTTTTAGACCCATCTTTAAAAAGATGCTTTTGCCAAGTAGCAAAGGCAGGATAACTTGCAGAAAGCACATTAGCATAAAAACCATGAAGCTTACAAAATAGTCATGTCTGTAGTTTTGTTGGGCTGCTTTCCATTCATTCCCTATCTTTGCCTCTATGTTATCCATTTAGATGATAAATAGCTACCTACTTAGATCATTCAGGCAAGAATTGGTCTTTTGGCTTTTTTGCGTATGCTTAAAGACTGCAGCATGTTTTTCATACCTGTGTAGATACGTTACTTACAGCAGAAGATCTGCACTGTCCCACTCTGAAATTCAGAAAAAAAAATCTTATGTCATTTAACAAGAGCATTTCAAAAGAGGACCTAAAATGGATGTGGAGTGTTTTGAGTTCTCGGCTTATGGTCTGCCTTTTCTGAGTCATGTTACCTCAGGTAYAGTGCCACGTTAAAGAGGTCAGCGTGGCCTCCAGGCAAAAGATGTCTCATATCCGACTAGCTCAGAATGTGGAATGAGGAGATATGACAGCACCTTATTGTATAGCCAAGAATGTCTAGAGTAGCAATTCAGGCGTAGCCTGAAGTGAAGACAGCTGGCTGTGGAGAATAGATACCAGCAGATACCAGAGGATAGAACAGYGCTTAGTTATTCTACATGGGGGCATTTTACGTGCTCTTGGGTAGCCCATCTGGCTGCCAGCTGCTGCTCCAGAAAGGTCTCCCATGATAAAGCTTTCTCATGCCTACCAGTGCCATGGACATGCCTGGGTCTCAGGTGGCCCAGGCTAGGTGTGTTTGTGCATCTGAATTTTGCTCAGAGGGGCTACTTAGGTAATCTAATGTGGTCCATCTTTACAGGAACTATCACATTGCATAATCCTATGTACTTAGTTTAGAGATCACTTATGGACGGTGATTTGCCTTGATCTGCTGGGAGTTAGTAGCCACCTTCTAGTTATTGTGCATACATTTGTTTGTAGCTTGATTGTACACAATTATCCTTGGGCACCATTTTTTTGTTGGCTTGCATTTCTCTGACAGGCAACGTGAATACCACGGAGCTCCTCTGAGATGCAGGGTGATGCCTAGAAGGTGCTCTCTAGTGATATGTAGTGAATGATCCATACTACCTGGTCTGTATGCATACTAACAGTACTATGTAGATGATTAAAAGCTCAATTGCTGTACTAAATATATGAAAATGAGTTATAACAGGCTAGCAGTCTGAGCTGCTCTCCCAGCCCCAGTAACCTCTGGAGCTGCATGCAGTGTTTTTGTATGGCATCGCTTAATTTAGCAAGTACTGATTCATAGGAGTGGAACAGTCAGGTGGAAAACTCCTGGAGGGGAAGTGCAAGCCTTCCTCACCCAGCGAGAAATGGACCTGTGGAAACCCGCCACTCTGTACGTCTAATCAGACCTAACACATGTTCCACCAGTGACATGCTAATAAAACTGTCAGGCCTCAGGATCAGTAATTTACACCAGTATTTTTAGATTCTCCATAAGAAAAAAAGAAACTCTCTTTATGGATGAAAAATGATGTGTGAATCTGTAAGGCTAGGCTGAAAAGAAGCAGATGCTGACATTTCTAGAGTTAATATTTTTGCCTTGAAAACACATCTGTCATCAGCCTCCACTTATAAGAGCAGAGGAGCACTTATCTAAACAAACATGGCAGCTGTTTTGTATGATTGGCCTGTTTTTTAAAATAGTAAAAAGTATTATATCATTTTGGAAGATATAACTGCCATTCAATGTGAACTTAAAATAATAAGTTAGAGTGTGTAGCTGTTCTCTGATTTAAAAGAATTTCAGATGACACTTTCTCACCTTATCAAAAAACTTTCCTGCAAGGCCWGCGTGAGTAGAGTGAGGGTTAATAACTGGAAGTGTATGCAGCTGAGAACAGTGCAAACACCAAAATCTTGCTGAGAAGAGAGTCAGGGATTTTCATATTCAAAAAATGAAGGGCAGACAAAAAAAAGAAACATTTTTCTGGAGAAATATTCTGGATTCTGGAGAAATAAATTATCAAAGTTCTCTRCCTGTGGGATGGAGGCTTCAATTCACACTTTTTGAAATGTCTTTTCCCTTTTAATAACTACTTCTCAATAGTCCAACAAATCTTTTGCATAGAAACATATGATTCTGYTTCCTAGAAGAATCTTTAATGAATCACTTTACACTGATTTTAAAACTATTTTACATCATCAGACAGATACAAAGGAGAGCTAACAGGGCCAAGGAGAGATGTACATCTGCAACCCAAACCTAATTTTATTGGCTTCTTTATTATCRCTGTTAGGATTACTAATGGCTTCTGATGAGGAGGCAGTAAGCCAAGTGTAAGAATATATTGTAATTTTCATTTCCAATTGCATGTGCTGTGACCCCCATTCTTAGAGTTTTAATGTGACGTAAGTATTTCATGAAATGGCTCATCAATGCAAAATGCAGAAACCCCTTCCTTTGCGAGTAAGTCCCAGAGCACAAAACTCTCCTCCCTTGGGTTATGTGCCCTGGTCATTAACTTCCAGAACCATAATCTTYTTTTCTATACAACCTAATGGATCCTGGAGTTTCTTTTTCACCTGCTGGTATTCCTTTTGCGAGAATGATGGAGTAGGTTCACCTCAGACTTTGCCTCTAGCCTCAAGTGCTCTAACTAATAGGATGTTATGTGAAAGGTCAATACTAGTATTTCCAACTCCTCTGGCAATCCTTTTGGATTAAGTTGGCTATGATTACTGTGTTTGGACCAGAACATACTGTACATGGCCTYGCAAAGGATTTAGATATAAGACAGTCCAGTTTGTGCTGAGCTCTGAGATAAGTGCCATGCTGGTTGGCTTGCCATACCGGTGCTGAGCCTGGACAGGTACAGCWGCAGACCTCTAGGCAGGTGGCTAAAGAACTGGCCTAGCCAAAATATGGACAGCCCTGGTGTGCCAAGTGCCTTAAGAGGTTAACCCGTATTTTTGTAGGTTCTACACCTTGCCTAAGCCGTCCCTTACAAACCTATGTTTTCTACAGATCTGGGCACCAGCCTTTTAAAAATGCATTGCTGCCAATGGGACATCGGTAATTAGCAACAGGATCCCACCCATTAACTAACAGCAGTAGCTGGATATGAATTTTATGGGGAAAAGGAGAAGAGACCGGACAGAATTACGTGTAAGTTGTAGTCCATGCAGGGGACTAACAGAGTAATGGACTTCTCAGGGTTTCATCTACCCTCTATCTGTGCCTGTGCGGATGGTTTGCAGGCCAACAAAGAGGGGAAGGGCTATGATCCCCTTATAACTCTTGCTAACCAGCTTTAGGAAATGTTGGAATTTGCTGCTGATACTTCTGTAAATCRTTACCCCGGAGGAAGGAGGAAGTGGTAGAGGAACTGTGACTTGTGAATGATTCCTAATCAAAGAGCTTCCCAAGGCTATTCCTGGAGAGCTGCAGATTCCTCAGCACCCCTTGCTCAGGCTTGTGTTTAAGGYTCCCTTCCCTTGATCACAAGCCAGAGGGTGCCCTTCCCTGGAGKAAAGCCAAGCCTAACCTCTGAGGAGGGGCAACTCTAGTTAGTACAAAGTGGGGAAATTGTACGGTGCGATAATAGGAAAGTTACCATAGGTAAGTCCCACTGACCTACGGTGAGTGCAATCCCACAYCAGTTTGAGTGAGGCTATTCCTGTGACTGTTTCACTGTAGCAACAGTTCCATAACCCACTGGTTTCATAAAGGTGGCATAGTTTTCCTAAAACTGTATTTCCAAGAAATCCTCTGAATGAGCTGCAGTTTAGCACGTTCTCTTGCTGAAGTCTGCATAACACTTTAAAGTGTATTTTTAACTCTCTTTGCTAAGTGCTTAGAACAAACAGGATCTCCTGTTAATAAAAACCTTGATGGATGCATTAAGGAAGTGGTGTGTATGTAATCCTATATTTCCTGAGGTTACCTCAGTAATACATGTGGAGTGCAACATTTAAGGAAAGTACATGCACGTATAAAGGTCTTGTGAAATGTCAGAAGTAGTGTCCTTAATTCTACTACAGTATGATTTATTTTACCACTGATGTCCTATAGATATCGGAGTGCTTTATCATCAAACCTTTAGGCAAGGGCATCTATAAATTGCAAAAAAAGTAAATGAAGGATTAAGTCTCAACCTCTCCGATACCTCGTTGCCCTGAATTACTGAAGGGGATTTGTTCTCTTTGCTTGTGAATGGAACAGTGACTTGGTGGGGCTTCCTGCTTTACTGGCAGTTTTTGACTTGGTAACAACAATTCCAAATTGAGGTATTTAAAAACCTTCCTCTGAACAGTGCACTTTTTTTTCTCTCTTTTAGGAACAACCCTTGCTAGTTTTATTCATGAGCATAAACATTTGCACCTCCAAAAAAATGAAGCTTCAAACTCTGCAATGGCATGAACTCCATGTTGTCTTTAAAGAACTATCCACGCTGCTAAAAATAAAGCCTTTATTTATCAGATACCAAAACTTGGACATTCTGAGATTTAAATAACTCTACTCTGGCAGTTAAGTCCTGTGGATAATGTAAGGTGAATTATTTAAAACTAATGCTGTAAGGGTAAGCTGTGCTGATGCATCTGCAGTTTCTTGTAGTGGAGCAAGTGTTTTACCGAATGATGAAGTGAGAGCTGGAATTGTCACCTTTCTCAGGACTACAATGGTACTAGTATTCTCCATGCACAAGGAACATGTATGCAACATTGGAGGGATTTAATCACTGAATATCTCTATGAATGAACTGTTCTGAAGGAAAAGCTGTTCTCTGAATGGTGCACCAGTGCTACGCTGTAATGTGGGAGCTGGAAGTGGGGGAGAAGGTAGCAGTGATAGCTGCCAAACTGCTTGGTTTATAGGAGTATGATTTCTGTAGAACATAGCAAGAAGAGATTGTAGGGCTGTTTTGCAAAGCTTATACTGCAGTTAAAAAAAAAAAAAAAAAAAAAAAAGGAAAAATAGTCTTTGTGCAAATTTATTTTATGAAAAGCAAGTGCTATTTATATGAACATATTGTGGCAGTGAATATCACTGCAAGTATCGGGTTAGGACTTTGAAACATTATGTAAATGCACTGGTGGTGTATATACAACTGTACACCCACTGGACTGTGCTTCATGTGTTCTTGATGCCAATGAAAACAAAGCCGTCTCCAATTGATTCAGGGGAAAAGTCATGGCTGCAAGAAGCCAGGACCTGGTTTACAGAGCTACTGCTCTGCTTCTAATAACTGAATTTAGGAAGTCTCTTGGATTTAACCCTAACTTTCTTATTATCTGAGATGGGACGTGAGTAAGCTGAAGAAGCTTGTTAGTGGCTTTTGATAGTTTTTCTGGCCACAGATGGTTTCCAATGTAACATGTTTTACTGCAACTTTTCATAGAAACAGTTCATTTTAGAAGAGAAATAAATAATCATGTGGCTCACAGCAAAGCTTCTGTATTCACTGGAGACCTCTAGTGTAAGAGCTAAATTAATCACAAATAGCTGAACTCTCTTGGAGTGACATGCCAGAATCATTTCCTTGCCAGTGTCTTTGCTTCCTTTTTGCTGTCCCCATGAAGCTGCTGTTTTCTACCCCTGCAGTGTGGCAGAGCTCTCCCCTTTTCCCCAGTTTGGGGCTCCAGGCCTGCCCAGCTGCCCTGCTGGTCCTTTCCTACTTTTAGCAGTTACCTTGGCTTAGTTTTAAGCAACCTGTAGGACTTGTGCTCTAAACACTGTCATCCAAGTCAGACTGAAAATCAGTGGAGGAATTTCAGTGACTTCCTTGCCTACATACCACCTTAATATTTAATTTTAATATTACAGGCATGAAGCTTTTTGATAATACTGCCCAGCATGGAGTACATAGGGTGCAGTGGCAGCAGTTAGTTTAATGAGATCTGTGGCAAGGAAGAGATTTTGATTGGTAAGTGCATGAAATGGCAGCTAGTGATGGAGGTGACATGAAAGGATTCAGATTTGAGGAAAAAAAATGGATTTCAGATATTGGAAACCATCTCTATTTTGGAAGCAAGAACTAAGCTTATATTTAACATTGAGCATTGTAGATAAAGTTGAGAAAGTGAGGATAACATTTTAGGTATTGTCTAACTGAGAACTGTTCAGCCTTTCTTCCTTAATCTGACCCTGCTGCAATAATCTCAGCTCTCCTCCAGTGCTTCCCATCATACAAGGACCAAGCAAAAGGCAGCAGGTCTGGAAGATGCTGCATGGACAGCTAGCTGTTGCCAAATGCTGTATGATGCTTTCTGGTCACTTGTAGGGTATGGATTGGGAGCTCTGTATTCTCTGCAGTAGTCTCTGTTTTTCACAAAACTTGCAGGAACTTAATGGCTCTGAGATCTTCATGTCTTTGAGGTTTTTGCTGTCTTATCTCTCTATACCCTTTTCAAAGGGGTCCCTTGATGAGCTATGGCTTGATCAAGGATTTGAGCAAGGATTCATGAATGACAGGTGTGACTGGTTTGTACTTGCATAAACCTTCTTTCCCTGAGAAATCAAGCCAAACAAGAGAAGAGCCACACAGTGATTAAACCTCTCGCGACTTCCCATGAAGAGGGGCTGTTTACAATATCCTTCAAACAGAGCCAGGAGTTTTTGATACGTCAGTGCTGGAGGGGAGGACTGTTGGCTTCTCAACAGCTAAAATCTGGAGCTATGCTTTTGGGTCAGTGAGCGATTTGATTTCAGCTGGATCGTGAAGCCAGATGTAATACAACCCCAGCAACACTTCTCAGCAATGCTATTAGACTGGAGAAACATGATCAAGTGCCAGTTATGCTGAGTCCCCTGGCCGAGAGCAGAGTGCTGTGTGACCCTCCTTGAGGATCCTGTTCAGCAGTTCCAGGAATGGTGAAGTTTTAGCAGCAGTGTCTCTGCCTGTGTATACTTAAAGAAAGCTACTGTGCAACCCAAGATTTGTATTGCAGAGTCTTTCCTTTCACCCCAGGCAGTAAACATTCTGGTCCACCAACTCCTTACACAGGATAGTCAGTGGAAATCGTGTTATAAAACTGGAAAGAACTGGGCCTGCCAGTTCCCCAGYGGTGTGATTTGAGTGGAGCAATACCCCAGAAAAGCACACTTAATTCTGTAGGAGGATGCTGTGGTATTTCAAATATGCATTTGTAAACAAGCATTGCACACCACTTCCTCTTTTTGTCTCTTCTAAGCAATCCCAGGAAATGTGGCTCTGAAGAACTGGAATAGATGACAAGACTAGATTGACTTGGCATTTACGTGTGCAACTTTGTGCACAGGGTAGTTGGTTGATGGAAAGCATGACAGTATTCTAGAGGCTTCATCCTGCCCTAAATTACTGGCTAATGGATAATGTAGATAATTCCTCGGCAGCTGAATACAACCACATACAAATTAGCTTCCAAAAGAGAAAGGATTTTCAGTTCCTAGTTGTTTCAGGTCAAGATGTTCTAACCTTCTGATTCTTTGCAACCACATTTGCATTTGCTAGGAGTTCAAGGACATAAATTTGCATCAGCTGGAGACAACTGGTTGAACTTTCTTATTAACAGAGCCTGTTGATGACACATGCAGTGTACCTGGCTAGTTGTATCATAGTAGCACACATGAGGGAGAGGTGATAAAGTCAAGTTGTTAGCTGCTATAAATTGATGGAGTTCTTTAGGTTTCTCTTGGCTGTATCAAGGAATAACTTCATATCAGATTCAGAGAAGACAGAGAAAGGTGAGCTTAAGAATTGTGACTTTATTTTGCCCACTAATTTGTTCTAGAAAAAAATTGTTGATAAGAATCTTACAGTTTGCCATTTCTCATCTGTATGGATGCTAGCTAATAGTTAAGATATTTCAACACTATTTAATATCCACAGCAACTGGCATGATCTGATGCTGATGTGAAGGAGAGCTCTTCAGAGCATCGGCTGCACATATGGTTCTTAGGGCACTGCTTTGAACAGTTGTTAGGACCGCTTTCTAAAGCTTTCCTTAAGCACTGATACCACAGCAAGTATGGCTTGAGGTCTAGACCCAGAGTTTAAAATCTATAGCACACGAGGCAGCATAAGTACTTGCTGTTTTTTATGGAAGCTCAAGATCTCCCTATTCTGAATTTTTTACCCAGTACTTTCTAAAAAAGCATTTTTAAAATCCTAGTCTAGACAGTATATCAGGCTGCAAGGATGTGGGAAGCTCTGACTTGTCTGTCGGCTTGGTACACTGATTGATGTGCTGTTTGCTTTTATGCTGAGAACTGTTTTGCTGCTTTGTGTATTGCCTAAATAGCTATTCCCTCCAGTGACCTTTTCAAGGAATTCTCCCTGTGTACAACATGGCTATTTCATGGATCTCAAGTTGAAGTTACTCCAGAGGCTGTATGCCACGTATCACACAAGCATTCTTTTATGGGCTGGATTATCTTTCATCTGATTTGAGAAATACTGCCTATTTCATTTCCAGAAATTGCTGCACGGAAATATGATGTTCTCTCACTTTTGTACCTGAAAGCTACTTGTATTGCACATCAGGAATGGTACATCTGCTTGTAAACCCAAGGTATGGACTTACAAGCGTATGATTTCAGGGGCATTTAGAAGGCCTTTCCATAATARATATTTCTGACCTGTTTTATGTCTTTAGTACACATTTGGGAAGTAGTGGAAGCCTTTACTGTCACATAGTAGTTAATGTATCAGAGAGAATTCCTGGTGACCTGTAAGTGTGCGCAAACTAGTACACTGTYCAGTTGATGTAGGAGGTCTTACTCACTTCAATGAATATGGCATGGTGAAATAGAAGTCCTGGTGTAAATCTTGATTTTTTTTTTTTTTCTTTCCAGAATGGTAACGTTCTTCATTATCTGAATCTCATATCRTAAGTGTATCTCCTTATCAGGAGATTTCTATTCACTGCCTTTATGCCATCAATRCCACAAAATGATAATGTCTCAAGATATATTCATGGTGGCTTTAGTCACCTATGAAGTGTTGGAGTAGCTGAAGACAAAAAAATCATCCAGTTTTATATGTTTGTTCGGCTTCTCTTGCCATTGGCTTGGGGCAGACATGCTTAGTACTGACCCTGCTGAACTTTCAAAGATGTTTTTCTTGCTGGTGGAGTAAAGTCTTTATTCATAGCCGGAGACAACCTTGAACATCTGTCTTAGTTCTTACAGCAACCCCTATTGCGTCTACAGTCTGCATCTGACCTTGCTCTAAATGTCTGGAATATGTGTCATTGAATTGAGAGGAATGTAATTTTGACTTTCCTGTATAAATTATTTATTTTTCCTGTAAGCATAGCCTAACTGGTGGCAAATGAAACCATTCAAACTTCTTTGAGAATAGAAATTAGGAAGAAATGTGCTACAATCCACTGTGGGCTGAATCTTAATGTCATAATTTAAGCAAAATTTTCCATAAAATCAATGGCAATTTTACTTCTGTAGCAGTATTTGCAGTCTTTCAAGCACAAGGTCAACACAGGGCAAAGCTAAGGAGCAATCATTTTTAAGATGATTTCTGGCTTCACTTTAAGACAGAGATAAATCCTGATGGAATGGGAAATGAGATGCCCACAAAAACATAGGTCTTGATAATACCAAAATTACTGTTTAGTATTAAATAGTATTTATATTAAGTTGTTAGGTTTAAACATACACATTATCAGTAACACACTAATTGGAAATATGGTGGCTTCTGTCCTCCTGAGAKTTCATGAGCCCTTTTAAAATCTGCTTATGACAGGGACAGCTCTGCTGTTGGTGGTCACCATTCTCTCCTTAATGGTAGATGAAGCCCAAGGCTCTTTGAGATTAATTGTAGCATGGTCTTGACCCTTGGAGAGTTTCTGGACAGACAAGTTTTTAAGCAGACATATTTCTCTCCATCTGTCGAAGCACATGTCCATTGGGATAGAAATTTTTTCAAGTAGTACAGCATGCTCTCCCTGACTTGGGAATTGAGCAGGAACACTGCCTTTTGGAGCATGTTCAGAAGCACTTCTTGTGCTCCCCTCCCTGCCAGAAAATAAACTGCACCTGGCATGTGGGAAGCAGCACCATTGCCTTCATCCAATATCCCTAGCAAAGTCACCTGCAGCTTGGCTGCCAGCGTCTCTTGGTTCTACCAAGTTTCTTGTGTCCTTGATGAGCAGTGAAGGACTGTAGTGGAGGCAGGACATCARCATGAACAGGCAGAAGGATCACTAGAATAGCTCTTCTTGTGTTTTTAGGGGAAAGACTAAGGCAGTTGTCCCTCTTTCTSTGAGAGAGGCCTCTCATGAAAGTGTTAGAAACTTTTCTTCTCTTCCATGCCTGTGAGAAGAGACAAGAAGCTACCTGGGTCCATACTGGCCTCTGAGTCAACTTCAGGGATCCTCTTGCTGTGTTTCGCAGAGGCTGGACATCAGCATGGATTAAATTTTTTTTTTTTTTTTTTTTTTTTTTTTTTGTTTCCAACATGAAGAGTGAATCTTTTCCCTGTAAAAGTTGATTTCTTAAAAAAATCTCTGCTACCCCCAGAGGACTGTGGACTGCAGCAGCATCCCCTGATGAAGGCTTCATGTAACTATCACTGAAGAATTTATCTATCTAACTACCAGACAGCATTTCTCGCAGGAAGCAGATGGCACTTGTGTTTAGTTGATCTGCACTGGCTTCCAGTTCAGGTTTGGCGTTACTGGAAAGTGTTGATTTGRCCTGGAATACTGTGCTTGCCTGGGAGATGTTATACTTAAGAGGGAAATGTGAGCTAAAAGCTGTAATGTAATTGGGAGGTGGAGGAGGCGAGGCAAGGTGTTTACTGTGAAATTCCCACCCTGAGTTAGATCTTCCAGAAACAAGCATTTTGCTTGTTATTTTTTCCCTTGCTTTTTTTTTTTTTTTTTTTTTGAACTTCAGTTGTACTGTATTTGTTTTTTACACAGCTCTACTTAATGCTATTTAAAGCTCTGACTACACTAGCTGATTCTGCTTGGAAAGCTAGTATTCTGAATGCTTCATGAATTTTGAATAACAATAACTGAGACTGTACTTTTCAGAAAATAGAGAGTCTGATGGGAATATTTTGTAGGTTTTGATGTTTCCTTAAAGTGCTGAACAAGCTACCTCTCTAAGCTCTGTAAGGCAAGCAAAATTGCTCTTATTTTAAAAGGAACAGGTTGATTTGTTCCAGACTCTTTCTGAACRTGCACCATATGATGATTGTCAAGCCTATAAAAACCTATTTGGGACAGCAGAGAGCTAGAATGCAACTTTGCTGTTAAAATTCTGACAGCATTACAGCTGGAATCAAGTATAATATTAGGATAAAAGATACGACGGGAGCTAGGCAAAAATCCTGTGTGGAGGAGGAGGCAGTAAAAAGAGTGAGAAGGGAACTATACATAGAAGGCATAAATGAGTACATATTTAGTATTTTTTCATTGACTACTTATATGTGGCATTTAGTACAAAATGCCTATAAACAGACAATAAAGATGATGTCTCTCTGTAGTGGTAAGCCTGAGCTTTGCTTCTGTCCTTCAGAGGAGCAAGACTCTAGAACAATTCTGTAGAGGGGTATAAAGGAATCAAATCCAAAAGCAAGGTTGCAAGAAAAGACCTGTGTTCACCATCTGTTAGAGCACGACTTTATCTTCCATGGATGTATCCCTAATCCTGCTACCCAGCTGACTGTGTTCTCCAAGTCCTAATCTTCCTTTCAGTGAATTATCACCTAAGTTTGAACTGTGTCCTCTCTTAGCCCTTTTCCTGGGCAGAGTGACAGCACTTCTTCAGAAAGCCCTTCTTAGATGTTTATTCTTTCGTTCTGCACCTGTGTCTCTTCTCACAGAGCTATTCCCTGAGCATCAGAAGAAGGACTGGTGAAGAATTCATTTCATTTTGTCAAGTTTCTGGTATGACCCTTAATTTAGAGCAGTCGTTTCAGKGTACAATAAACTCTGTGTTCCTCCATGCCACAATGAAAGAATTACGAGCAGTCCTTGGCCATGTGCATTCAGGATGCTTCGGTAGCCCCATGGGACACGTAGACTTCAGTGCCTGAAAACTTATTACGGAACGGAGGTACAGTCAGTATGCTATTTTCTGTATAATAGCATGTATGTGGCTCTGCTAGTGTGTAAAAGCCTCTACATGATTCACTGAGGCATTGTATCCTTAGGAGAGGAATGGCATATGATCGTTTCAGGCACAGAGCTCCACAAAATGAACGGCTTTTTTTTCCATCTTTCCCTGGGGAGCCCCAAGAGGCATCCAGCTTGTATGTGGGAGGAGACTCTTCATAACTCTTCCATCACAGCATCCAGGAGCACAAAGCTTATTGTTGGGATGAGTCTGCTGCTCTGAGTGGTAAATCAGGCAGGGCAATAGAGTAAGTGGACTGACTTCTCTTGTTAAGGCAAAAATAGACTGATCTTTAAAGTGCAGTGACCTGGACATCTCTCAGGAGTGTTTGGAGCACATTTTGGTAGAGGGGCCAGAGATCCTTACACAGTATTCTGTAAACACAGTGAAGTATTTAGGCAACAGAGCAGAATGAGAACAAAGTTCTCTTTTGACTGTAGTTAACTGATCTTTATATATATATATGTATGTTCTGTGCTTTTTGCTTCTGCTTCCTGGTATTCATTGATTCTTCAGGATACATACAGTTCAGGGTACTCTTTTTTTTTTGTTTGTTTTTTTTGTTTTTGTTTTCACTACATTCAATCTCAAAATATCATATACCCTTTTGGTTTTTAGTCCCCTGAAGAAAGGAAACCCTCTGGGCTTGCATAGTTGGATTGGGAGGCTAAGAAGAATGTGCTTTCTTGAATGAATTAGCTTATTTGGTTTCTGTGGTCATGGACAGAGTAGAAGAATACCTGCTCTCATTTTACTTCAGCACTTAATCCCTGTCGCAAACAAGCCTAGAAGGGCATGGCACGGGAGGTGGAGAATACTATAAAAAAATTACTCAATAACTTTTTTTGAACATCCGGAAAGGTTCAAGGGTAATGATTTTGTTCTCTCTGTTTTTCCTAATATTCCCACCAAGACATCAACTAAAAGGATATTGTTTCTGCAACTATTTCATTCACTTCTTGAGAGAATGAAAAATACGAATACTCTGAGGGCTCTGTAAACAATATAAAAAGTGCTGAATGATGGTTGTACACAATCCCAATATGCCTGATATGTGTAGAAATTTCTACTGGAAAATACTGCTTTAGCTAAGGCTTTTCATGACTTGTTACAAGGTTGTATGGGTATGTGCATGTGTACTTGGCGTTTTGCTTTATTTTTTTTCTAACTGAGCCTATTTTCCTTCAGGGAGGCAGGACACACTGCATCCGAGAAGTCTGCCCTATTCTCTCCTGTCCCCAGCATCTCAGTCACATTCCTGCCGGACAGTGTTGCCCCAAATGTTTAGGTGAGTGGTTGCTTTCATAGGAACATTGTACTTAACATAACTTGTTTCTGGATGGTATTCTCTTATACTAGTACTTCACAGTCCTGGTAAATTTTGAAACAGGGAAGAAACAGTGCAGCTCAGTAGAATTTATAATCTACAGGTTGTAAAGAGTGGTCAGGGCTGGTGTGGCAGGGCTATGATGGATGATACTAAGGGAGCAGCTGCAGAAGAGCATTTGAGCATAGGGCAGCTGGCTTGCTTGGAGAAACAAATATAGAGATGATTCTCACCTTCATTATATGTTTTGCAAAGGAGATTGAGATGGGAGGAAATGTTTTGCTGGAATTTACCACAAAAAAATAGGCCTCGCCCTCTCATATTTTTATTCAAGTGTGCATTCGCATTCTTGGTTTTGAGGATATGCAGGTCAAAGGAAACTTCTGGATTGAAACTGCATCCTTGGAAGCTGTTGTCAGAGAGGCCAAGCACCTGTGAGTCTGCCTGGTTGTTGCCATGTTAAGGAGGAATCACAATCTCAGCCAAGAATATTTTCAATTATGTCTTTCCAGTACATTTTAAAGGAATAAGTCAGAGGCCTCTGAGAAAGGCTAGTTCTTCCAAGTCATTCCAAGAAAGGCAATGACTTTTAAGAGTCCTTATTTTGCTCATATCATTTCCACACATTCCACAGGTTAACTAAACCTCAGTGTGCATCCTTGTAATTCATAAAGAAGGAGCACTTACATCCTAACATAAAAATTAAGTTTAGTTTGATCTATCGGGTTGTAATTAGGTTTGGCACATTTTCAGAGCTGATGATTCCCAGTTTTTCAACCGAAACATTTTTGCCATCTTGGACATATCATTACTACTTTCCTAAGTCTTTTTCTAGGGCTGGGTTAGTGAAACGGAGAGCTCTAACTTTGGAGGCACTGAGCCATAGAGTTCCAGCTTCTCATAATACTTAAGATTTTTGATTGCTTGAAACAAACCTGAAGTTATTTATTTATTTATTTACTAGCTAAGAAGTGCTACAAGTACATATCTGCCTGGAACATCTAACCAAAGCACCGGAGAGGAATAAAGGAGGAGAATGAAGTAGAGAGAAAAACATTCCAGAAAATATTTCTCTTTCCCTTTTCAAACTCCTCTTGTCCTCCTCACCTTATGCTTTTCTCAACTAAATCTTCCCCGACTTGATCTACACGTTCAAAAGCCAGCTTTGATCCTTTGACTGCGTTTTGCTCCTAGAAATGTCTGTAAATTAATTCACTAATAACAACCATTTCCATTTTGTGGGGCCTTTGCTCTACAGCATGTCAGAGATGCTTCTCAATAGATAATATCTATTCACAGTGAAATGCTGGAAGTTCTGGAGTACAGTACAGCCAAAGGATGTGTAGCAAACTGAGTGGCAGTAGGGAAAGGGAACTGTTTTCAGGGATGTTGAGGCATGTTTTTTAAAGTATCATGAGAGGGACCTCCCTGCAACTGAATTCATAATGTTCAGCCTATATAGCCTGGAAGAATGCAGTTGACTACTGGAACTGGAATTATTGGTTTAAGTAATGGTTATGAGCTAGCAAAGCAAACCATGAAGCCAATATCCCCATCACCACATCTTTTGAAGTGGTAGCTCCTTTGTCAGTGTTTTTTAATCAACTGTTTGAATGGGGTTGGCCACCCTGAATTATGTTGGGTGGTTGCAAGGCAAGGCAAGATGATGTGAGAGAGAACTGGACTCTAGTGCACTTGCTGACGTAACTTATATGATGGAAGTCCTGGCTCCTCATAGAGCAGCAGTAGTGTTGTTGCTGATAGCAATATGGTTAGGCTTTGCCCATAAGTGGTGCATGGAGTGTAAGTATTCCAGTTAGGGCTACTGGGCATCCTCAGCTGAGTTCGTATGTCAGTCCTGCAAGAGAGATTAAGCCTTTYTGAAAGGATGCCCTTTCAGTAGAAAGCAGGTTGATTATGCTAGCATGAATTTGTCCAAGGTAGCTAATCTACAAGAGAGAGATGCTTAAATCTCATCTTGCTGAACAATAGCAATTTTTCTTAACATTTTCAGTAGTTCTTTTAACATGAACATTTTTAAAACCTCAAGGCTAATTCGATGAATTTTGCCATCTGCTTATCCTTATGTTYGCTTATATCTTGGAGCAAACTGGAGACTTTTTCTTTTATGCTGTTCTGCTTTCATCAAGAATTATTAAAAACGGAAGGGATTACGTACAGTTTAGAACACAGGGACAAATTTCAGTGATTCCAGCTGAACCTGCCAGCTGACTTGGCAGCTTAGGGGATAAATTATTGGCCTAAAATACAGTGAGTGGTTGTATGTGCTTATAGTGGCCATTTTTTTACCTTAGAATTGATGTCTTTTTATCATCAGATCTCAGAAAAGATACACCCAGACACTGACTGCCACTTATAAAAGGACTTACTTGTTAGATGCCACCAAAAGTAAATGGGGGAGGTGCAAAGTGTAAAGTAAAAATAGTGGTTTCATATTAGTTTTTGTAAAGAACTCGTGTATGTGTATGTAAGGCATTCACTTGTTTACAAGACCTGATTAGGAAAGAAACTGAAAAATAGAAGATAATCTTATAGAACAGCAAACTGCCAGAATTTGGATTTCACAGTAGTTACCCAGCCTCAGGAAGGATTTGATACTGATGCTATGTTTYCCATATAGTGCTCTAAAAGTTACCTTGCTCTTATGAAAGCCAAATTTTTTATAGACTAGGAAGGGTAAATTCTCCTCACGTATGTTCTTTATTTTTTGTGTTGGCTCCATTCTGCTTATAAACTATATGAATGTCTAATTCTTGCAGCCATGTCTGAACAAGGTATACCAAGCTACCTTAATGAGGTTGGACAATGTGCATTTTTTTTGCATCAGTGTAACTGAATCGATTTAGTTTGGCTGCTGTGAACCCCTGAGGTAGATACACTAAAACCAGTTTAGGCTGCTTTATTTGATAAGCTACTGCATTAAGTTAGATTGTTTAAACTAGTTTAAGTGCACCTACCCTAAGAGGTTGTAGTGCTTACTTTGTATTCATTTAGGTTCACTGTGCACTTTATGATGAGGAGTAGAAGGATTTTTCCAACATAAACATACCATAAATCATATTTATATTCCCCCACCAGTAGAATTTGCACAGATGAATATGTGCTAGAGGAACAGTGAACTGTTAAAAGAACATATATTTTTTTTTCGCACCAAAATGGAAACACACAGCAAATGACACATTGCACATGAATTTGGCCTGGTGACAATGAGCCCTACTATTTTTGTTGACAGTATGGCATCTTTTCAACCACATTCTGTTTCTATTACTGTTTATTTATATTCAGGACAGAGGAAAGTGTTTGACCTCCCGTTTGGAAGCTGCCTCTTTCACAGCAACGTGTATGATAATGGGTCCTCATTTATTTATGACAATTGCACAATGTGTACATGCAAGGTAAGTCCACAGTGGTATTGTGTGCTGCTAGTCGGCATATATGTGTGCCTGGCTTGGCATAAATTTGTAATACTGGAGAACTATGAGGCCTGATACTGTGCTGCTTTGACATCTTGTGTGGTCCTTGAGGCTGATCTGAAAAGCACTCGCAGTTGTGCTGGGAAAGTTTGAAAAGTTACTCCCTGCCTCAGTTGAGACATGGAGCCTGACTATGTGTAATGCAAAATAAAGGTACTCAGATTATGTGATCCTCTTTAAGTTTGCACTGCAGTTGAAGACGAGTTTGTAGATGGTGAGTTTCCACATCTCTGCTGAAGGGCAGTGATTTTTCTAGTTGCTCTAATGTGACTGTGATCACTTGTACTTTGGCACCTAGTCACAAAAAATGTAAAGTGTTGCCAAATCAGTAAGTTAAGATTTTTGCAGGCCAACAAAAGTGCAAGTTGGGCTTTAGCATCACAGGCCATGAAAGATTGTCTTAATCCAGTAAATTGTTTTTGTTTTCCTTGAGCTGACCTTTTCAAAGCAGTTGTGCTATAACTTGGGTGCATGCAGTGACTGAGCAAACAGAAATATTATGATAGGGACATACAGGAGCACAAACCTCTTAGTGATGATTTCATGACTTCCTTCTGTGCTTTTACCCAGGATTCAACAGTGATATGTAAGAAGAGATGCTTACTGCCTGGAGAATGCAATAAAAACAAAGACCAGTGCTGTAAGGAGTGTGTCTCATATATCTCTCCTGAGGAAGTGAAAGTGTGCAAGTTCGGCAATAAGATATTCCAGGTAACGTTTCAGGGGTGGCTTGAAAACAGATGCCATTGTAACAGCTGAAACATCATGGGTTTACTGTAAATGAGCACTATGGTTTCCTTTTTAGCACAGTCCTTACCATCCTGGTTGATGACAGAACAACTCAAAGGAAAAGCTTTGCAAAATCTGCCATCAGCTATTTTCTTTTCGAGTCTGTGTGAATTCTGCTGTTACACAGAAATTAAGATTAGTTCCTCCTGGACATGGCATTATGTCTCCCTCTCCCTGTGCAGAGACTCAGGCTGCTGCTGCATGACAAATAATGCATTCTTGGTTAGAATTATGCCCTGCCTTCCCAGAAAAATGCTGATCATAGAATCATAGAATCAGTAAAGTTGGAAGGGACCTCTGGAGATCGTCTAGTCCAACCCCCCTGCTCGGCAGGGGCACCTAGAGCATGTTAGACAGGGTTGCATCCAGGCGGGCCTTGAAGATCTCCAGAGAAGGAGACTCCACAACCTCTCTGGGCAACCTGGTCCAATGCTCCAGTCACACTTACAGGGAAGAAATTCCCCCTCACGTTCAGGCAGAACTTCCTGTGCTTCAATTTCTGCCCATTGCCTCTTGTCCTGTCACACGGGACAACTGAAAAGAGTTTGTCCCTGTCCCCTTGACACCCTCCCTTCAGGTACTTGTACACACTGATAAGATCCCCCCTCAGTCTTCTCTTCCCCAGGCTGAAGAGGCCCAGAGTTCCTCCCAGGGCAGATGCTCCAGCCCTCTGATCATCTTCGTAGCCCTACGCTGGACTCTCTCTAGTAGCTCCATGTCTCTCTTGTCCTGGGGAGCCCAGAACTGGACACAGTACTCGAGACGAGGCCTAAAATACTGATACTCGTGGAAAAGGAAAGAAAGAAAGGAAAAGGTCTGTAGGCTTTATCAGCTGAGCCAGGGAGTCTGTTCTCCAGTTGAGCTAACAGAAGCTGTGCTAAGACTGTCTTGGCTAGGAGTTACTCGTGGAGATTTATTACACTTCACAGCTCTGCTAAGGACTGCACCCCTGACACCCTGTATTGGGAAACCACGTAAAAACTGTCGCTTACTGCAATCTCACCCAATGTTTTCAAACCACAAGGGATTCCCTGCAAAACATGTCTCGGGTTGCTGAGCCTCTGTTTGTTTTCTCAAGTGGTGCATTTTCTTTCACACCATGTCAGAAAAGATTCTGACACCTCACGGGCCATCTGTGAATTAAGAGACCCTCGAATCAGATCACATGTTAAATCCCTTGTGAATACTTGGTTTGTTCAGCCAGAATTACTTCCCATTTATTCCATCTTTTATGTACATAGCTGAAGTGTTTATTCTGGAAATTATATGGGAACAAACCCTCTGCACACAACAGGTACAAGGAGACTGTATTCAACCTGATTGGAACTTGTACACAGGTGCTATTGTACTTCAGGAATAAATGTCCGCTTCTCAGGCACCCAAATAAAATACTCCACTTCTTGTGAGGATCTTAGTGTATGAGTAAGTATTATATGCTGTAAGAAGAAGGAAAAAAAAAAAAGAGAGAGAGAGAGCACATCTGCTCTGTTGATGGTGCAACACAGATGGAATGGGCACAGGTTCACGGAGAGTCTGTGCTGTCACCTTTTTAGATCAAAGCTGTGACCACTGCTGTGAGGCCAGCTGCATGCAGTTAGCCGTCATATCTTCTGGTACCTTAGCAGATGCTTGGAGAACAGTCATCAGAGGCCCACAGGAACATGTGCTGCATCAGAAACACCAGACTATCTTAACATAGCTTGGACATAGAAGATAAAGGAGAGACAGCCTTTAGCCAAGCACGTGTAGAATAAGTCAGTTTGCTTGGCATTTCAGATTTAGTCTGTTTTTCTCTCCGGTCAAAACATCATGTTGAAGTGGGCACATAATTGTTCACAGCTGTCTGGTTGGACTGCCTGTTCTGTTCCTGTCAGGTCTCTCCTCACCCTTCCTTCACAGCAGTCCTGTAAACAGAAAACATATACATTTTGGCTGTAAATGGGCAAGCACAAGGCTGCAAGTGGGTGAGACAGAGTGCTTTAGGAGCCACAGTTGGCAAAGGCAAAGCTATACTGAAACGAGCCTGGGCAGTTCCACAAGCAATCATTCCCAAGTTAGTGGGGAACAAGACTATGAGGCATATTTTGTTCTGCAGTTAGTATTTTAAGAGCCACGGACTGTCTTACCTGCTATACATTTTGGCAGTTTAGCACTGTATCTGTTCTAAACATTTTCAGATGTTTAGCAGATCAAGTGTCTGTGAAAGTGCTGTAAGTAATCTGAATTAGAATTCATTATTCGACCATTCCTGCCGTAAGCCAAAATGATGCCACATCTGGGAATAAATTCACTATATGCTGACATCTTAATCAAATGCCTTCACGTGCAACAACTTATACAAGTCACTCAACCCAGTGAATCAGATTTTTCTAATTATATCAGCTTAAATGAAAATTTGTGATAGGTGGGATCACATCTCAGGTGCATACTGGAGAGAAAACAGTGCAACTAATCAGGACATTGATGGAAAATGCAAATGTGATTTGGTTAGCTACGGCGGAATGAATTTCTGACCTAGAGGACTAAAGGGAAGAAATCCCTGCTGAATTTGATCTTTGTCTGTAATCCAACTGGGTGTAGACAGACACTTCAAAATAATTTAGACTAAACAATGACACAATGCCAACAGAGAAAGCCATCCTTTCTTGTTCAACGATACATTGCTGGAATAGCTTCCTGTTGCCAGCCCAGCTGATGCTATATCATGTTCCCTCTTGCAGGATGGTGAGATGTGGTCCTCTGTTAACTGTACCATCTGTGCTTGTGTGAAAGGCAAGACRGAGTGTCGCAAGAAACAGTGCATTCCAGTCAGCAGCTGTCCTAATGTGAGTTTTTTTAAAAAAGATATCGCATTCTTCACTTTTCTTCTTCACCACTGTCTTTGTCAGTGTTTCACCGTAGCATGGGCATGGCAGGAGGGCACACAGATTGGGGAGGAGGGATCCTTGGGCAGGTTAATTTAAGCTGGAGTTCCTGAAGTGCGCTATTGCTACCCTGTACATGGGCTTCCCACCTCTGTCTTTGCTCTGAAGAGTAAATGCTCCTGCTTTTCTCCTCCCTTTCCCGTTCCCTATCCTCAATACCTACACTGGAATATCTCTTTCACATGTATTTAATAGCTTTGTAGAATGATGAGATGATTGTGTTAATGGATCAAGAGCATGCTTTTTTTTTTAGGGCAAGCCACAGGAGGTTGTGCTGGCTTTCCTTAGTGCATGTGAGACTTAATCATTTGGTTAGACATGTAAATTAGACAAAGCAAAGCAAATGATTTCAATCAAACCATGCCACTTTCTCTGAGGTTAGAGCCTGTGCATTTTCTATGTTGAAGTCTGAAGTGAACCCAAAGRGTGATGTAAATATAGCTTTGCTTAATTGCTTCAAAATTAGCATTAAACGAAACCTTGAGCTACAGTCTGCCTTTGTTTCCTGGATGTCTGTTGGCCACAAATGATTTTGTTTAAATGGCTAAAGCTTTCAGAAGAGGGAACTCTAAATAGCATCTCATGTGGGTGCAGATCTCTGAGCAGCACTGCAGGAGAAGGAGCCAAGTCATTAGCATTACACCTTCTCAGTGTTTCCTTCTCTGTCCTGGAAGCCAGCAAGGAAAATATGAGTCACAGACACCTAGGTAGAAATTTTTAAATGACAAACTTGARTTTGTAAAACTTTATACTTGTGAACTTTTGACAACCAGAAGCTATGGTAGAATAGGGAGCCTGTGTCTTGGCGCTCCCTGTTCTCTGGGCTGCAAGAACTGCTTGTACGCTCAGAAGAGGGGACATCCTGTCCCGTCATCTTAGCACTCCTTTGCTAGTTCACCACAGAGGGCAATTCTGCTGCTAACAGGCCTCACGCAAGGTATTGCACACACCTTAAGAGATATGAACCAAGGGAGCTCTTCTGGGAACCTGAAGAGGCCCTTGGTARCCAGGTTTCCTTCCTTCAAGCTATTTACAGGATAAGCAGGAGGTGAGAACATGGGCCCTTCAGGTCTCTTCAAATCCTTTGTTGTCTGGGAACCTGGCCCATGCTGCACCTATTTACATTTTCCCTGTGCTGATGCATTTCAAATATTTAAGCCTCTTCTGAGATGAAAATATAAATGCATGGCTTAACATAATTCTTAAGTGAAATACAACTTTAGCACTACTGTATTTAAATTTGAGCATTGAGATGACTATTCAAAATGGCTTCTGTAAACAGGATAGCTGCTTTGCTGCTCACAGACGATCAGTGAAAATAGTGGTGAGTGAAAATTCACCATACACAATCCTGTGGTAGCATAACCAAGTTGCGTACAAGCTTTTTCACTGCTGTTATATGATCCATGTCAAGGCTAATGTGAATTTCTAAGCTATCCTAAACCCCCAAGTTGAGTTCTCAGATGAGAACTAGTTCCTTAGGGCTGAAAAGACCAGCTTTGTTATCCCACAGCACCATTCCTCATAGTATCCAACCAGTCAGCCGGTCCTCTATAACAAGCTTCGCAAAAAGCCACCTCCCTCCACAGGTACAAATAACATTTCTACTATTTCAGGCTAAATTGGAAGGACAAGCAGGAGAAAAAGTAAACTCTAGAGCGAAATTTATTTTCCTGGTCCAAGTGGTACGAGTTTAAGTAATTTTAAAGCCAATAATGTATACTAATGGATTTAAATCTTCTCCTTTTTGTCTGTGCTCCACTCTCTGATGAGATGTTCTGCCACAAATCTGTAGCCGTTAATTAAACACACCACATCACTGAAAGTAAAGATATATTAGTGGTTCTGGTAAGAAGTGTCTGGATATTGCGCATAAAGTTACGCTGCTGTCACTGAAAGCCGTAGGGGTGTGAACTCCATTACCTTGCTCCGTTCGCAATATTTCTGGCAATAAGCAGTCTCTACTGGCTGTTGAAGACTGCTGTGGAACAATATGCCATTTAATATCCCCTTGAATGCCAGGCCCCRTAAAATTATGTCATTAAAACTGTATTACGATACACACATCTGAGTGTCAAAGAGTTAAGGATTCACAAACAAACTTGCAGTGTTATTCCGTGACTTAAATGCTTTACCATGCAGTCTTAATAGTCTTTGCATGATGTTGATGGAATATTAATTAATTTATCAATACAAATTTTAGCCTATTTTTCCTCAGAAAGAATAGGTTTCAAAGTGGTAGTTCTGCAGAAATTTCCTGTGCCATGCAGCTGTTGGTATTACTAGATGTGTTGGTTGCAGGCTGCCGTATTTTCAGAGACTGTTTCTGCCATTTATTTCATTTTTTCTTAGAGTTAGGCWTTTTTTTTTTTACTGTTTCTATTTTTCTTTTCTTTTTGGAGTATTTAATTCTGTATCAGTAATTACAGAAAGTGTCTGTCTTAGCTTTTTTTTGTCTGCAGCAGAGGCAATCTMTCTCTCTCAACTTCAAGCCCTGTCATATTGATAGCAAAATCAGTCTTGCTTGGGCTCCTCGTGAGCCTTGTGGCTTGGGGTTTCTCTTTTGTACTTTCTGACTATTGGCTCCATGTACATATTCCCTCTCTTGGTTACCTCAAGCTTCAGCCTGCAAGGTGCAATACATGCTGGCCCCYATCCAGTAAAGTTATTAAGCGTGTGTCCAGTCCTGCTGAAGTTAGTAGGCCCTCCATGTGTGCTTAACCATGTGCTTAAATACTTTATAGAAAGAGAGTAATCTCAACACTTAACAAGATTGAATGTCAGATGTCCTCTAGCCTTTTTCTTACATAATTTGCTATTCACTTGCCTTAGCCCTACTCCATCCTCTTCCTTTCTTGTGCCATCTCCCTTCCATTTTTACATTATTACTGTTTTCTGCTTTGCTTCTTCTACTTACACCTCTGCTATCCCCACTAACAACGCCAGCCTGTGCTAATGGTCAGTGGTCATGAACAAGTCGGTTTTTGTGCTGCTATGGGAGATCCTGGCGAATTTTACAGCATACAGCCTTTTCTGAGCTCCAGAGCTGTGCAAAAGTTAATAGAACTAAATTCGTAGCATGTGAAGACATTTGCAAAGCTTGATTTTTGTGGGTAAATTTTGAACCCGTGAACTTCAAGTGAAGTTGAAAATTTATTCAGAACACGTTCTCTCATCCCTAGCACAGACAGCATTTAATGTTATACACATCTGTTATTATTACAAACAAAAAGTTGCTGTTTTTACTCTAGTGCCAAACGAGGCACAAAAAAACAACAGCTGTTGCTATTGCACAACCAAACAAAAAAAACCCTAATTAGTCTTGCCTTAAGAGAGAGAAAAAAAATGAAAACCTCATAAAAAAGAAGAAAAATCCCAGAAAATAAATAGACTCAAATGTGGTCTGCTTATAAATATTCATGGGGAAAAATGGATCACATCACTTAGCCCACTCCTAAGGGAACTCTCAATGCTAACGAACTCTTGCAGCACATGTTAGCAATAATGGGTTTCCTTATTCTACAAGACAAAAACAGGATCTCATGCCAACATGGTGGCTCAAGTAACCAGCCTCAGCAGGCTGCCTTGGAGATTCCAGTTTCACTTGAATTTCTGCCACTTCCAGCTTGGCTGATGATTTCAACTCTTTTATTGAAACAGAGAGGTAAGGCTATGTAGTGCAGTGTGTGGCATTCAGCTGCACTTCTTCCATTAGTGCAAATAAGTGTTCCTCAGCTTAGTATTTCTGCCTGGTCTTAACGTCCTTCTTCGTTAAAGGTGTCTTATCCTAGCAARTACTTGATAGTACCTCCCTGTTACAGCCTAGTACTCAGTTACTSTCTTTGCTCTGAGCACCTGGTAGTCACAAGAATGTCTAACCATTACTTCCATAGCTGGTTAAACTCAGATCCAGTCCATTTCTCAAGTTCAGACTTGCATCACATCCATTCTGTTCACACACAGCTGCACATTCAAGGACGGGCTTRCACTGAACTTCTGTGCCCTCAGGAAGATGAGCTCAAGGGCACTCAGCACCAAGCTGACATTTGTACGACTGGGGTCGATCAGGCATGAGTGGGAAGGAGTGTRCTCCAGTTCAGCCTGCCAGCGGACAGCTGAGTTCACTCCTCCCGACTCATGGTGTCCAAGCTTTGCAGCAGTGTAGGCAGAAAGCAATGCAGATAGTGACAGGGCTTTACTGTCTGTATGCCCACTTCTCCCTGCTCTGCATAGATGTGCCACTTATTCCTTCTCCATCTTCGTAAGCTTTTYTGCGCTGCTGAGTATGTTTAGGAGAAAGAAAATCATAGCTCCATACATTTACTCTTCCTGACCATTCCTTGCTCACCTGCTTGGTTGGGAATGGGAGTAATAGTCCCAAAATGGGGATGTTCTCTATGTTCAACTATGCTGGAGGGAAGAATCAGTGCAGGGAAGTAACATAGCTCCATATGCTTCCTACTAACCTGTTCAGGAATGTGGGTGAGCTCCGGTATCACCATAGGTTCTGTTATAACCCATGCCAGTTTTCACTTGAGAAACAACATCATTCAGGCTGAAGTTTTCCAGGCTTATTACTTGAAGGTTAGCTTCAGGGAATTTGARTAAAATAAGATAGGCTATCTTTTAATTCAGTGAAGACTAAAAAGGAGCATGAGTGTATGTACACACACAGAGCTATGTTTCCTACTTCTATCCAGCCTCCTTTTAGATGCAACTGTAAAGCAAATTGACCTGGGCGGAGCAGTAAGTAAAGGCTCGACCCTTTGGTCCATATTACTAYAACTAGGCCAACCCGTTTGCTTTTAGAATTTACACATCCTTAGATGTATGCCCATTTCGTTCAGCAGGGGACTTGGTCCATGATTTCTGAGTTGGTAATAAGATTTGCTCAGAGATATCACAAAATTTACCAGTGAAAGGAATCTGGCCAAACTAGACCTGTATCAGTGCCTCCTTCATTCATTTTKCTGGAAAAACAAATGTTTTATTGTTTTGGAACAGATCACCTCTGCAGAGACATAAAGGGTGTACATAAGAAATGTGCTGTATGTATTTTGGGTGGTGGGGGAAAGGGAATGATCTTGGAAACCAAATGACTAGTCTGCTTTAGATATCCACGAATACACGAGTCCAAAATTCTCTCACACTCTCTCCAAAGAGAAAAGGGATAACAGAGAACTCTTTTAGTATTTCATTTCTTATAAGACTGCCAGGAAGCTCTTTGAATAGTTCTGTCTGTTTTTAGCACCTGATATTTGAAGCTGTAACCAGGGCATTGAGTTCAAACACAACTTGAACTATTTTCAAAGTCTTATCCAGCCTTACAACATAACACAGTCACTGCTCCAAAAACTCTTTCATTAAATCAGCTTGTCTTTCTCCCAATTAGGGTAAAATCCTGAACAGAAAAGGATGCTGTCCTATTTGCACTGAAAGTAAGTTCCTTCTTCACGTTCTTTAAATTCTTTTTTATTCTTTCAGAGAAAATAAATATACTAGAATTATGTTTGCTTTTCCACTTTCCTTTTAGAGGCAGCTAAAAGGCAGGTGGGTATGGTTGGCCACAGATTGTCTTCTATAAATCTGTAAATTTAAAATAAAATGTCTGTCAAAGGGATTTTTTTTCTCCAAATACCACTAGTTTTGTGAAATCTGAGGTGTAACTCTGTGTAGGATATAGTTAGCCTGTGAAATTTGAAATACGGGTAGACCTGGTACCTTRTATACCTGTAAATTACACACTTAGCTATGCAATACTGGAGAAGCATTAAGTATGTATATAATCCAAGACCTTTGCAGATGATTTGCAGGAGATAAAAGAGGTGTGCAGAAATCTGAGACATAGTCTGGGAAAGCAATGGAAGATAAAATAGAAAGCTGTCCCTCTGTGGTTAGTTTAAACATCGCRTTTTTATCCCTTTACTCTTCACTTGAGGAATGATCATCTTATGATCACCACTTGTGATCTCTCCTAGTCAGCAAAGCACTTAACCAAATACTTATATGTACACTTGTCTTATTTAAGTCAACAGGGAGACCCAGCCTCACAGAAGTTAATGGGATAGAATTACATGTTTCATTTAAGACATATTTAACTATTTTGTTAAATAAGGACAGACTGCTAAAATGGGGCTTTATGATTTATAGGAAAGCATTTGAAAAAAGGAACAGGTTTTTAAGGAGAATGTTATCTATTCTTGTCTTAAGGGAAATTGCTTTTGCTGATCATCTCAATTCTGGGTGCTCTTTRTTTGCACAAACACTATATATTAAATCCTTGCTTCTCCATTCTGTACCTCAATTATTTTGAAACATATAGCTTATGGTAAAATAAATCTGGTTTGCAARTTTTTAGTATCAGAATGAAATGAAATGTATGTGACATAACTTCAGAAGATCTTGAGACAAAGAATACCAGGGAGAGGGAGAAATACAAGAGAATTCAAATGACCAGCAATTGATTTCCTCCATGCTCACTTTCAAGGGAGAAGAAATTTCCAGGGACCTCTGCTCAAATATTACATGTTATTATTGTCATGAATTTATTGAAGTCTTACCTCTGTTCTTGTGTTTCATTCTCATCAACATTTTTCATACATTCTATTGTAACATGAACAGTATTSCGTGAAAGGGTGAAACTAATGGGGTCATTCCCTCAAAAGCACTGGAGACTCTCTTCTGGAAGGGGTTAAAAAGAAGACAGTAAAGTGACTCCTTCAGAAGTGCTACTAGTGAACTATAAATTGTGATAGTTGTTTCATGGGAGAAGGAGGCAAAAAAATTTACATGTTGAAAGTAAAAATAACTCATCTAGGAACGGGGTAGACTAAAGGTCAGAACTTCTAATGATATAGAAAAGAAATGGTCGCTGCTATAAGACATGAAATTAAAGGCACAGTGTCATCAGCTAGTAGAGCACATGAAATCTGTATACCTGCTAGGAATGAAGTCACAGCTGCAACTTCTGTTTGGTTTTARAGAACAATCATATCTGACCATGAACAAGTATGCAGAGAGAGGAGTCCTAGAGAAACTATGAGAATTTGGGCTCTGATTCAGCAGCCATTAGAGCATCTCCTCATTCACTTTAGTGGATCCAGGCTGTGTGAGGAAAYGGTAATCCTTCTTGATATCTGGAAAGTCTGTACTGTGTAGAACAAACAAATGCATGTGGCCATAGTTTCTYGCCATCCCTCTGTTTGGAGGTCTCTAGCCCAACCTCTTGCTCAAGGCAAGGTCGACACTGAATTCAGACCAGATTGCTCAGGGTTTTGTCCAGCTGGGTTTTAAAACCTCCAGGGATGGAGATGCCACAGCATCTCTGGGCAACCTGTGCCAAAGTTGRACTGTCTTTGTGGTGAGAACTTTATTTCTTATGTCAGGTTGGAATCTCTCTTGTTTCGGCTTACCATCAATGTCACTTGTCCTCCAGCCATGCAGCTCCATGAAGAGCCTGGCTCCATCTTCTTGGTAACCTCCTTGTAGATACTAGAAGGCTGTAATTGGGTTCCTCTGAAACTTCTGTGTTAAACAAGATTGTTCCCTTAGCTTCTCCTTTTGGGTCTTGGCCATATTGCACTGGCCGCATGGAAGGCTGGGAGGCACAGAAAGCACGCTCCTCTGTTCACATGGAACAGATGGATCTTTTTTTGGAGGTGTCGGTAAAGATCCATCTAGTATTTGGAGGGGAGCTGTTGATGAACTCATCCTAAGCTTTTATAATTAAGTGGTCATTCCCAGCTTTTATCAGGTAATGTAATCAAAGTCCTTAAATACCTCTTCTCATGCTGTAGTGATAGTCATTAGTGTTTTAACAGTTGCCATTTGCAAGGAGCCAATTCTACCCTTGTGTCAGAAGAGCTGTAAATCTCATCACAACATTCAGACAGGCCAAAGGCAAAATCATAAGGATTTCAGTGATGATCACTATCTCAGATAGTCCAGTAATTAAAAGCTTTGCCAATTCAGCCCATTTCAGCTGAGATAAGATGCACGTACAAAGCTCTTTCTCCCTCCCACCCACACATACTGATTCTCTCTCCACATATTAACCAGACATTTTTGGCGGTCCAGCAGATATTAATTTTCCAAAGTAAAAACAACATAGGAGGTACAAGAACATACTGTACACAGGAGAGCTTTGAGTACAGTAAAAGGCAGCCAATTTCTATGAAGTGGGTCAAAAACAGTCACGTTGTTAAAGGATACAGTTTAAAAAAAAAATTGATTATTTTTCAAAGCAGTTTGCTGCAGAGAGAAAAAGTACCTCATCTCCTAAAGGGCTGGTGAGTCCCCTTTGTCTACTGTTGCTGAAGTTAACTATGGTTAGTTTTGGCATGTTGCTGCTTCAGCTCCATGGCTGGTGTACAGTTATCACTAATTAAACACAGTGGTCATACCAGTGGAAAATTCAACAGTTTAGTTTATCCTGCTGTAAAAATGTAATGAAATGTACTCTTTTCGGCTTGATTTAGAAAAATCGCCACTGACGTCAATTCCATAAATTAGTAATCCTATGTTAGACCAAGGTCATTTTCATATTAAAAAAAGAAATCACTAAGCCTAAGTTAAAATAACAGACTTCCTCAACTCTAGACAAAGAAGGGAATTGGCAATGGAAGATAAATCTTTCTTGACATAGTACAATTGATAGCCCTTGCTGAAGTTACAGCATACAGTGTRAAAGATTCCTGTTGCAACATTGTAGATATCAGTTCATCATGATCGATAATCCTATAACGATCATACCTAAGGCGTTGGTACACTGTGCRGATGGAGATTTTTCAAACTGTACTGCCATCATATATACCTGGCAGTACACGTGGTTAATTTTGTATCACATTCATCACAAATCATTCTGCAGCTTTTTTAATTGACAAAATGACCACTGGAGCTAATGAATAACGTCACCAAACTCAATGGCATTTAGACTCAGCCTTGGGAGTAAAAGATWGGTACTTTCACCTGCTCCTTCATATGGATTCTTTTTTGTTTGTTTTTATAGAAATACGTAAAGATTGATGACTCTCTTAAGAGAAAAAAGAAAAGAAAAAGTGGAGTTATGTACATAGGTTTGCTCTGAGAGCAGGGACCTGGACTCAAGGACCACATAGGCCCCTGTTGGTTCTGTTTCTGATACTATTTCTTTGCAATGGAGAAAGGCATCAAAGAAAGACTGCAGTTGTTCATTCATACTGAAATGCTGCTTGTGATTTACCTCCTCAGCCATTTCAAGTGTGATGGTCTACTGTATAAATATGTATTTGGACGAAYTGGAGTAGCTATTTTATTTATGAAATAGACCATAAAGACTCCTGTGGAGTTTTTGATACCACACCTTGTGATGTGTATTATATCAAGCTGCACTGTGCAGCAATTATGAGGAGAGCAGTCTATGGCTATGCATTTTTTAAGACAAGCTAATGAAATTCTATTATACATGCTCTGTAGCTACTTTTCAAAAGTTAATAATGTGTTCTGTTTGATTTAGGGCTTAATTCAGAGTATGRTCTGATTACATTCAAAGTTTCATTTTTTTTTTTTTTAATGAGATCTTTTTGAATTATAGATGTGCAACGAAATCACCCTTAACTGGTAAACTTCTATTTTTTCCTCCTTCTCCTTACTTTAAAAGTGTCCAAACCAATTTTAGTTATAATTTAAAGTATATTTTTCTTGGCCACTCTTAAGTAGTTACAAGCCCAGAAGAGTGTGACCAGACATCTGGACATCTTGGACTTCAATTGACTGTTCTGATGCCCTGAAAAAATAAAACAAACTATTCCATGAGCACCAGAACTAACAGAGCCTGGTTTCCTATGGATTTGTGGCCCATTTCCTTTATACCCCAACAAATAATAAATCCAATGAGAGACAATATATCCTGTGGCTGATCTGGAGCTACAAGTGTGCTAATTGGCCAGCCAAAATGCTCCTGCTCTTTGGCCAGTCAGGGTGTGTGCTGCCTGTCTGTCTGGCCTCTACTGAGCATTATGTATAAAGGGCTAAAAACTGTCTGTCTGGTGATGGGGACACTGGGTGGAAGGCAGGAAGGTGCTTTTTTGCAACCACTTGTTTGAGTCTCTTACCTCTACTCATCCAGGGGTTTTTCCCAACATTTACTACAACTTAGTTGTCTCTGATGCTTTTATCCTTCTGTCAAATGTGGTTCAAATTAGCCAAAACACATCATGATTTCATAATTCTTTTTCTTAGAAGAGCATGTTAAAACTCATGGAATSCTAAAAGGTCCTTCCCCTTGCTGTTGCTTGTTTCAGCTTCCTTTTTTGTACAGATAATTGTGATTTCAAACCCTGTGGTCCTTGCCTACAGTTACCTCACCAGCAAAGTCAATATTTTATTTGAATTGGGCACGTGATTCATAATATACAAGGAAAACAGTCCAAAAACTCTATGGTATTCACTTTAGCACCTGAATATTGTTATTATTAGTTTACTTGCGAGCTTTAGATCCTTAGGTGGGAACTGAGCAAACTGCCTGAGTCATCCATGAAGTTCAAGATTGTCAAATGTAAAAGCGCCAAGTCCGTATATAGTTGCTTAAAAAGAAAATGTGGAAACTGCTTCTTCTCACTGAAGCCAGAAGTTTTGAAAACTGTTTTGGGAGCCTAAATGTGGGATTTCCAAAAGAGATTTAGAGGTGTTTTGCGGCAAGCTCCCAATAATGTTTAATTGGAGTTGAGAGCCTTAACTGCATCAGGCCCTTTGAAACTCAGCCTTCAGAACATAGTTTTGGGGTCCTGGTTTTACAAATCTGAGTCTTTCAGGGACAGAGGAGAAGCAGGGATATATTTACCTTCATGCAGAAGTGTTCGTGTGTGTAGATGAGCAAAAGATCATCAAACAAAGGCCGTAAATGCTAGGTTCGAAACTAGCAACAGGCCGTTGTTCTCCACACACCTTGCCAAAGGATATTGTGGTTGCTAAAAATATATTTGGGTTCAAGGGGAGACTGGGCAAACTCACAGAAAAGAAGTGCATCAAAGGTTACTAAATAAAGAAGAAACACGCCTAGCTCAGAAAGTTCCTAAGCTGCAAACAGTTGGGAAGCTGGCAGTCTTAGAGGAAGTATCATATCCACTTGTCCTTTTCTGACCCCTTCCTAGACCCTAAGAAAGAGCTGACAGGGACTCAGAATATCTGCAATATGCAAGGATTTACTGTAAAAAAAGAAGGGAGGATCTTCACTCATGTCTCTGTGCCTCATTAACACAAGCTAGCAAAATTCATGCGCTTGCACTGGGTAATGTAGCTTTGGTGATGCAGGGGTTGTCTATCCATAGCAACCCAACAGAGGTGCAAGTCACCCACAATACTGACTGGAGAGTCATTGTTTCCCATAGATCTCAAAAACAGCCAAGAGGAAGGACTGGCTTGTTTCAAAAGGAGAGAAAATAAAAAAGAACCAAACCATAAAACATTATGTGATTGAAACCCTCCCAAAAGGAAATAAACAACAATCCCAAACCTAAAAATGGCTGGAACTCTTTTCATGTTGCCTGCCTTTTGCTGTCTTGTTATACCCTGTATTTAAAGTTTCTTTCTAGTTCTTCTCTCTGGCAGTGTCCAAGTTATCCCAGGTGTGGATTTTTTAAAACCTCGCAATTCTAACAAACCTTTAAAAATATTTTACACAGTGATATCGGAGAATCAATTATTCAGGTTGTTTTCAGGAGGTTTTCCCTCCTCCACTTCCTTGGTTATTAAAGAAAATAGCAAATTTTGGATCAGTCATTCAGCTATCCAATCCAAAATACATTCTTTTTTATTTTAACTGCATTGCATCAGGTTGACATATGATGTGACACAATGTAACATAACATAAAACAACATTACTCTACATAACACGTTAGAAATTAAAAATAAATATTTCCTTTGGATCCCATTGGTACTATCCATTTTACTTGCACATCTCTAAATTATATTTGCTCCTCACAGGTCTTTCCTCTAAACCATTGGCTTAGTTGAAGAACCCCCTTTTTCTCYCCAAGAGGTATTAGGTAATAGCATCTACAACATCTCCACATTCTTCGCCTCTAGAAGTGCAAGCAAAAAAAATAGTTCTCTTCACTGAAATCTTCACCGATTTTTAGGCTGCTTTTTTGTTGATAGTTTTCTTGTTTTCATAAAAATTTTCATTACATTTAAAGAAAAATTAAAACCTGAGAAAATGAAATAGGATCTGAATGGTTAATAAAAATATCTTTAATATTCATCATGCAGATAATTATATGAGTACCAAAGGAAATAAGGAGCATATTAATATGATTTAGTACCATTAAAATCAGATGGTCCCCATATAAAATCTATAGAAGTTTTCCTCTGGGTAAAAATTGAGTTGGTGATAAAAACTATATTGTTCCTTTCATTGGAAGCTTGCAATTTTTTAAGAAGTATCAGTCAGTTAATCTTGTTTGGATTTTGGGGAACAGTTATGGTATCCTCATTGGTATCAGTGAGGAAAATGAGGYTCAAAGAAGCAGATCTATGCTTTTTTAAGAGCACTCTCTAAATTAAGGTGTCTTGGTTTGGGGGCTCTACTTAAAGTCCTTTGGGCCTGATTTCCAAAGGTGTCAGTCAACTGCTGTTCATTTTGACTTCAAATGGAGCTGTGAATGTTATGTCCTCTAGAAATAGAAACTTTCGGCCCCTAGTTGACAGATGTAGTTAACTGGCATAAAAACAGTCAAACATGGTTTAACTGAAAACTTGATGAGAAAAAAAGCAAGGTGGCAAAGGCAGGGGTAGAGTACAACTCTCCCAGGTACCACCTCTATGGGGATGTCTCCGAGTGGTAAGAGAGACTGAAGTTAGATTAAAGAAGACTTTACTACAGTTAGGATAGCTATGTTCAGGAACAGGTCGCCAGAGGAGGTTATGGAGTTTCTGGCACTACTATTGCTTTATAAGAACAAGTTAGATGATAGACATCTGTCAGGAACAGCATGGATACAGGTGAATCTGCACTACAAATGGAGAAGGAATAGATAATGTCTCCTTGGGTCCTCTTCACCCTTTTTTCTGTGGCTCCGTGTAGGAATCCCTGGACTCCTCTGATTGAAGCAAGTTAAAAAGTGCCAGAAACAGTTTAGCTGCATTAGCATGGCACTTTATCTAGGCTGAAGAGCCCTGCCGTGGGATGTGTCAGAGCCCCACTCTGCACCCCACCATAGAAATTCCCTGCCTCTCCTCCGTAAAAGCTGTGCCTCCCTCTTTGTAGTTTTGAACTTGCCTTTCTTTTTAGTTGTCGTTCCAGAGGAGCCATGCATGTTAGTTAGACATTAAAAAAAWWTTTTTTAGCAAATAGATTATATTYTCTGTTATTCTCCCCTCCTTTTTTTTTGGGGGGGTGGGGTGGGAATTGGTACTGTTTATAGCTCTCTGATTACTGAGTCAAATTTTGTTACTGCACTAAGCTCTTCCTCTAAAACAGGCATCATTTTTCAAAAGCAGCATAAACCCCTGGGCACTCAGCTGGCAATGGCCCTGTGCATATCTCTGCCCAGAGACTCCTTCCTGCAGGAGAAGCAGCAGCAAGATGTGGTTGGGACCTATYGTTATGCCCGAAGGCTGAAATGCAGATAAATGTGCTGCTGTCCTTGATCACTAGGCCTGGGATTGCCTCTRTTTTTGAGAGGCGTGTTGGTCTCTCACTGAGTGATGAGGCAGTAGCCCTTCCTATGTCCCACAAATACGGGCCRTGCTCTAACAACTGGCTGGAGGGGAAGGAGCACAATCTTTGCCCAGTCAGGATTGCAGCCACATCCACTGCATGCCTGGAAGCTCCTCGGAGCACCTGGGAGCGTGTCGGTGCCCTGCGTAGCCTGCCTGGGCCACGTTTAGAGTTGGCTTTGCTTTGGGTGACTACAGGGCAACTTAGCGTCGATGAGTGTGGAAAAGCTCTGTCTCCACGTGGTGGCTTCTCTGAACAACGTATAGCTGCAGGCATCACTAAGAAATCTCCTTGTATTTGTAATGGTGTAAACGATAGGTGAATCTACCATGCATGTATCTGATAGTCATYGCATGTTGTTATTCTTATACTACTGCCTTTTTGTAGGTAACATGATAACAGTAGCTACTAAAGTCAATTGTTTATAARCAACACTTGTTATAATTTGTAAATTATATAAAGATGTTAATAGTAAATGGTAATAACGTTTCATCAGGCATCACATTCACAATTCAATGACAGACATGGTTTACAAGATACTTAATGCTGGTAATATGGAGAATTTGGGAAAAAGATAGCTGTACSTAGTTTATAAATGCACAATATTTTTAAGTGTGCCTATGGGAGATATGGACAGACCCTGGTCCTGCTGAAGTGGTCTGATGACTTAATTTCRGTTGCTCACCTCATGAGTAAGGTGAGCATTTTCTGGAAATGAAATGGTATCTGAACAGTCTCACAGGCATTGTATTCACCTAATGGATGATAATTACTTGATAACCTGATGGATATAATGACCTGTGGATGATAAATGCTTGGGTTGGAAGAGTTGTCTTGTGTTTCTAGCTACATGTTAGCCTTACCATACTGACCCAAGGATTAATTGACCTTCAGTTACCACCTGCTTTGAAAAATGCTTCTGTTAAAAACATAGAGCCTCTGGTTTTGAAAATATACATTCCTAGCAGTCCTCAGCCAAATCTAACCTGTAGGGGCATTAAGTGAGAGCAAYATCCTCCAAGTTCTTATTGACTGCTTATTTTCACATGAGATTGATGCTGATATGGCACTTTTGTTTCTCACTCACCTGCAGAGCCTGGAGTTTGCACTGTATTTGGAGATCCTCACTACAACACTTTTGATGGACGGACATTTAACTTTCAGGGAACATGTCAGTACGTTTTGACRAAAGACTGCTCCTCCTCTGCCTCGCCCTTCCAGGTGCTGGTAAAAAACGATGCCCGTCGGACCCGTTCTTTCTCCTGGACAAAATCTGTGGACCTTGTGTTGGGCAGAAGCACTATCAGCCTCCAGCAGCACCTCACAGTGAAGTGGAATGGGACCCGCATCTCACTGCCTTGCGAGACACCACAATTTCAGATCGATTTGGATGGTTATTTGCTGAAAGTGACAACCAAAGCAGGTACGGCAAGTGTGTGCACATGTGTGTGCATATGTCTTCTCCCTGAAGAACATCTCAAGTGCAACATGAGCAGCTGTCAGTAGAAAAACCATAATAGCAACAGTAAAGATATTTTATAATTCTGTAGAGATATGAGGATCCCAAGGTGCTTGATAACCCTTTCAAAATCAGTGCAACCTATAAGGAGACAGATATGAATTTGAAAATCTTTGCAGAACACTTCCTAAAATATGTTTCATTCTGTAATTGATAATTAACTGCTTGCATATACAAATGTATCTGTGATTTKCACTTCCAGTGTGTAGGAATGGTTTACCCAGGTTCATCCTTTGATACTAATTAATAAGAACAGAGAGGAAATCAGTTCTTAAACATAGCACTCAGTTCTTCCCCTGCTTCACACCTTGCAGTCTCAGTGGGCAATATATATATAAAATCGTAGTAATTAATTGCCAGAAGAAGTTGTCAAATTATAGAAACATTTCCTTAGGGATATCCGCCRAAATAGAAGTCCTTATTTGAAAATCAAGGCTTGATTTGCTGCCTCACATCAAATTGTTGGGCTCACTTTATGTTCAAGTAAGAGTTTGTTGGAACAGACTTTCTGGAAATTGGAAGCTTCAAAATATCTGGTACCATTTTTGCAAAAGCAAGGAGGGGAAAGAGAAGGCTTTCAGGTCTTCTGAGTCCTAGAAATTATGTAAATTGTCAAAATGCTAAATCAGAAGACTTGCATTTGTTTTGATAAACTGTTCTGATACTATAGTATCCTGGCATAGATAAATACTGAGTGGAAGTTAAAAATTTACTCATTAGCGTGTGTTAGGCACTACTGCATTCCTGGGAGATTTCACTTTCACAGTGAAGTACTGTTTCARTGAGAATAATATTTACTGTTAATTCAATTAAATGGCATGAGAAAGCAATGAAACCAGTCTTTCTTACAGAGTGATATGGTCACAGTTAAGAAGCATAGTCTTAATCATTATCTAGCATCTTTTTTTGCAAGGGGGACACTAGCATGCACTGTTGAGCTGAGAATTTAGACACCTGTTCATATATCCCCTGGAAATGTGAGTCTGAATAATGTGGATCCCAGCTCTGGGCTCATTCCTCAAAGTGGCAATGCAGATTTTTGTGGCTGTCTGTAGAATGCACACAAGTTGACYATTATTCACAACTTCTAATTAAAAGCATCTTGAGTGTTTCTCTTTGCAGCCAGCTGAATGCTATGAATTCTGGTGATGTGGGTTTCATTAGCCAACCACAGGCCAAGGAAAGGTTTTCAATCAAAGATGAATGACAGCTAATCCTGCTGCTATTCCATTTGTCTCTAGTATAAGCCTAATAAATGACTGCACTCATCCTTGTCCATGTGTTGGCAGTGGAGTGCAAACATGGCATATGCAACATACCAAACAGTGTGTAATCACTGCAAATTATAGTCTAAATAATTCCYCCCCTTAACAGAGAAGGATCAGGTTTCTCTTGCTAAGCGCAGCACCATGGGCCAAGTCATCCTTTCCTTGGCACACAAGGCCTGGAAAGCAGCAGAATGGGGTGACTTTATTTTGCTGGGAGAGGACAACCAGCAGAGAGGCTGCAGAGAGGTGGAGTGTGATGAGTAGAACTGGTTTAAAGTCAAAAATTTTGTTCCATAGGAAATTCCAAATGCTGGAGTGGGGGGAAAGAAGAGAATTTTCTCTGTTTCAGAATGAAATGTAGATTTTTTAAAAATATATACTTTCCCAGTGTAGGGAGTAAAATTGAGGGAGATAATTAGAAAAAAACCCAAGAAACATTGCACTAGCAACAAAATTAGAAATAAAACTAGRCTTGAAAGTGTAGAGTCTGGTGCTTACAGCTCAGGCAGCATTCCCATGGCTTTTGGTTTTCCTTTTGCAAGGCTGAGAGCAGAGCCCTAGATAAACCAGAGGAGCCCAAAACTTCAGGAAGCCTTGTGGTCCCTGGCTACAAGGCAATCTGCATGGCAGGGCTGTTTTAGAATTGCACACCCTGAGAGTCCAGGCTTCCAGACAGCCCACCACATGAGCTGGCAGAAGACCAGCCTGGAGCCCTGCCAATGTTTTGTTGGAAGTTCATTGAATTTGATATATCTCCCTGAAGCATTTCAGTTTTGATGAATTGACATTTTCCATTGAAAACCTATTTTGTTGCTAAATTCCTCACCAACTGTAGCCCTGGATGCCATGCAGCAGCAATTCTGGCACCCTACTCTTGCAGGGTGCCTTCAGCATAGGTGTGGTTGGGATGGTGTTGAACCCTAAGATCTTTGTGTTGAGAAGAGAAGAGAGCAATGGGTGTGAGAGGGCTGGTGTTATTTCATCTGCCCCTGTAGTGCAAGAGGTTTTTTCCTTGATTCTTTCTTCTTTTTTTCCTGTGCTGATCTTATGTCCAAATGTACTTTGTTGAGGCTTTCTGTACTAAGTTGGCCCTAGGTCTTTAGGGAAGAGTCGTCTGCCAGTTCTTTAGGATGCCTTTACCGTGAAAAATCRTGCAGAACAATTGATGGGAGTTCCCAGCATGTGGAGCTCAGTTTGTGATGTGCATAAATCCAAAAGGAATTTTTTAAAGGCGGTAGAGCACACATTGTGCCAAGTTAAAAAATCAAGTAACAAGTTGGTTAAGCATCGCTCAAAGAAAGGGGAAAATTGGAAACCCCTAAAAAGTAACACAAAGAATGTTCCTTTTCTGCACATCCCCAGATGGGACAGATGCTGCATCCTTTGGCTTCAGATCTTGCCAGTTGCTTAGAATCTGATTCTTGTCCAAGTGAATGGGAAACTCATCCATTTGGGGGAGGAGAAGAGGGGGGAGTAGGCACCAAGAAACTCTTCCAAACAATTTCTGTCTGCCAAGGAGACCATTTCAAACATTGCTCCGTAGCATAATCCTGTCGGTCACAGCTCTTGTTGGTTTACTGAAACCAACTGAATTTTCTGCTTGTGGATGAACAAAAAGGCACATACTGCACAGTGCAGGGAGGCACAGAGCAAAATATTGTATGTGTTAGATGATACCCTTCCAGGTTATCCAAAAATGGAGCAGGCTCCRTTATGGACAGAAACCTGTCAGCTGTTCATCAAAGCTAGAAATCTTGCTAGTAAACTCTTTTAAAAACAGCATGATACCATAAAGCTACAAAGTTAGACTCACATCTGAGCACTTAGTATTCTGATATAGCGTAATTAAACAATATCCAACTAGAGGAAAGTACATACTCTTGTGGTAGTTTGGCTGTGACTCTCCTGAAACAGATATAATAATCAAAGCAGGAACCTGTGGATTTAAATGTATGCACTTTTATACCTAGAAATGAAAAATCAGAATTTTGTTATTCATATCTGCATACCTGGAGTTCACACAGCAACATGGAACAAGTAGATTTTGTAACCTCTCCTAACATTATAAAGGACACACAAATATTCAGAATAATTTCAGGGTTAACTCTTGTAATGAACATGAGTGATTTCAGTGAAAGTCAGTTAGTCCTGATTTGAGAACAGAAGTTGTAAAACTAAAATTAGGATAAACCATTAACCTCTCTTTTATGACTATGCTTAAAGTCAGCAGCTCTGATGGAGCTCTGATGGGCAAAAAGCTGAACACTAAAAGCTAGAGTTATTTTCTGAGGAGAACTGTCTGAGAACTTGGATCTTGACACTTCAAACTTTGAAAAAGTTTATATGGTTCTCAAGTGTGGAATAATCTCAGTTTGTAGGTTGATGGCAAGTTTTTTTTAAGTGCCAGCATGGCATTATTAGTCTGATGTCTGCAGATCAAGCTATGTTTTGTTTTTTTCAGTGTTGTCAAAAGCAAAGGCAGCTGGAATTTGAATTTGTCCAGCAATGATAATGTATGAAGCAGCTTAAAAGGCAGTTTTGCTCCTTGCCACTGTGCTGGCCTTGTTAACAATTGTAGTCTTGCTCAATTTCTCAGTCAGCTGGGTGTCAAATGCCTTTGGAGAAGAACACAGTGGCCCTATCCATTCTCGGTTTATTAGACAATTTGAAACTTTTTTCAGGCATAATTTGCTTGGGACATATTTGTACTATCTTGCTTATCCATAGCGATAAGAAAACATGACGAAATAGACTGTAGCAACTGGATGATGCAGAATTATTTGCAAAACCTTGCTMGGTAAATCTTTCCCCAAATGCTTGGTAACATTTAAATCACATGAGGGACAGGACAGCACTTACCAGTGGCAAAACACCTCGTCTATAGCCATAATTGCTATTGAGCCTCACCCTGGAGTTTTTTAGCGGTGCTGGTAGGAGACAATGGGACATGTTGCTAAAGGAATGGTTCCAGCTTTGAACTGAGTCACTGGTATGTTAATTGCGTACATGAACGTAGGGCAGGATTTGGAYTGCATAGTGACAAGCACTGATTTACAAGAGGAAAGGGTGGTGCTAAGCCAGCCTGCACATCCAATGTAGAAAGCTGGAGCAAAGCCCTGCTCCTGCACCGTGGAGAGGTGCTGTTTGGTATTCTTGGCAAGGCAGGGAGAACAGGGTAGAAGTCTGGATTACTCTGTTCTAAAGCAGATTCCTATGTTTATCCTTAACTGACCAGTGCTCACAAGTACTTTATGGGAATAAATTAATGTCAGTAAAATGATTTGTGATCTTCATATGGAAAGCTCTGCAGAATGTGAAGTATTAGTAGTGATCAGAMATTGGAAATAATTAAAGGTTATTTCTGGATGAAAGTCAAACAGCAGTGATTCTTAGCGTTCTTTTTATCCAATATGATATCAAAACTGTGTTCTTTTATGAGATATGTATTTACTCCTCAGAGAATGRAATTTGTTTAATTTAAATTCAGCCAGGTTAAACCTAGAAGTTTAGTCTCTACTTGATGTCTGGGCCCTTTCTAGTGTCAAGGGAAACAGAAAGACATCTCCAGAAGGCAATTTATCCCTCCTGTGACAAAAGTAATGCACCCTGAAGCTGCCAGTTTCAGTTTTGCAGGCAAGAAAAGAAGGATATTTTCTAGGAAGTGGTCGCTGGTGGACTGCCACAGGACACAGAAACTTTGGTGTACCTGTGACCTGTACTGTGGCTGAAATTTCAGCTGCATTGAAATCATCTAGCAATTTGCCACAGCAAATTCAATTCTGCAGAATTTTTCATGAGCCTTTGAGAAGCACAGAGTATTTCAATCTCAGCTCCATATTTTTCAGGATAACCCCATCCAATAGTGAGGAGGAGTAAAAATAAATATAGAGAGACATGTGTATGGTAATTGTCATTTAAGAAACATTATACTTTCCAGAAGGCACTTACCGGTTACTGTTGTTAGAAATCTAACAACATTAGGTTCCCATGAACACTCTTTCACAGACATAAGGCACAGTTTGTTATCCTCATTTTCTTTTTCTTCTTATTTTCTTCTTCTTTTTTTTTCATTTTCTTTTCTTTCTCTCTCTCGCTCTTTTTTTTTTTTTTTTTTTTTTTTTTTGTTCTTCTCCCTCTCTTTCTCTATTAGGCTTGGAAATCTCATGGGATGGAGACAGTTTTGTGGAAGTCATGGCTGCACCACACCTGAAGGGCAAACTCTGTGGTCTCTGCGGCAATTACAACGGGCACAAGCGAGATGACCTGATTGGGGGGGATGGGAACTTTAAGTTCGATGTGGATGACTTTGCTGAGTCCTGGCGCGTGGAGTCCAATGAGTTCTGCAGTCGCCCACAAAGGAAACCTGTGCCTGAGCTCTGTCATGGGACAGTGAGGGTGAAACTCCGGGCTCACCGGGAATGCCAGAAACTCAAAGCCTGGGAGTTTCAGAGCTGTCACTCGACAGTGGACTATACCACGTTTTATCGGTAAGTGTGGCTTGCCAAGGAATGAGAAAGAGAGTTGTTGTGTGAGGAGAAAAACTGCACAGAACTGGGCTGGTTTTGGTAGTGCTTGAGCACAGGCTCTGAGCTCTTTTCCCTAGGCGTTAACGTACAGGCTTAGAGTTAGATGCATTTTGAAGGGCTTTTTTGTRTTAGGCATCAGAAGAAGCCAATCCCGAGCCCCTGAAGACCAGACCAGTTAAAAATGAGAAAGACTTGTAAGTGCCTAGTGAAAGAGTACTTTTGGAGGCTGAGGAACAAGGGGGAAGATAGCAAAAGTCTCTAAAACTTTTGGGGATGCTCTTTCTAATTTCAAAGTCAGCTGTAAAGCTCCGGCTGACTTTAATTGCTATTGCCTGTGGTTCASAGAATTTTGTGTCTTCCCAGAAGCTTTTTGAAAAGGATTTTATTAAAACGAGGGTAAATGTACTGCTGTCGCCTCTYGGATGTTGCGGTTTGTGGGTTAAGAATTTGAAAGAATAGAGTTAATATAGTGTTCAGTTTTTGCCTGTCCTGCCCTGAGAGCAATGGAAGACAAGCTGACCTAGAAGCCTTGTTTGAGTGAATTAGTGAAGACTTTTTTTTTATCTTTAAAAGTTTCCAGTCTGAACCACAGTTCTTTAATTGGCATGGGTTTATTTGCCCCTCACTCAGTGAATAAAATTTGTCTTTTCTTTTGCTTGCCTGACATAAAAGATGAAAGYAAGCTAAGTCACAGTTGCACGGTGGTGGATGGAGCTGCCTGAACTCTGCGCTTTCAGCTCTCCTCACTCGTGCACATCCGCTGAACTGTTGGGCTTATTAGTAAAAGATTTTTAGATGACTCCATTWCCCTTATGAATTGCCTCTCCCCTTCTTTTGTAATGAGACAGAAAGACTTATCTACCCCAGTAGCTTATGGCTCGGTTCTGGGAAATGCTAAGAAAAAGTTCCACAGCTTGGTTTGCAGTCTGTATGCTTCTGCATGCAGATTGCCATGGTGTATCCCCATGCAAGGGGAGTGAAGGTGATGCTGTGTGCAGGTTACCATAATGCCTACGGTTTCCAGCGGCTGTGGGCATAGCAGAGACCGCTAGAGCTGCTAACACACACCGAGGGCCTGTTGAATGCAATTCAGCAACATTCCCATCTCACTTACATTGGCCTTTAAAGGTAAGTGATGACAACGCAGATGGAAAACAGACACAGAGAGATTTGTTTCATTTTGCAGTTGATTTTTTTTGTCTCTTTTTTAAAGTAGTTCATGATTAATTTAGTGCAATATACTTACTGACACCACAGCGGAAAATGATTTATATTCTGGCCAGAGCAGCCAGAAAAAAATCTCTGCATCCTTGCACATAAGAGTCAACCATAGAGAATTTCTATTTCTTTAAAATGATCTACTCTATTTGGCCTGGAAAGACAATGAAATCAAGCAAGTATTTAATTTGATTAGATCCATTTTGTAGACGTATATTTTATGCTAAAGATACTTTACTTTGAAATGACTGTCAACTTCTGTCAGAACTAGCTGAGTGTTTGCTTTCCTGTAGATATTGCTGGCTGTTAGAACACTCAGCTGCAAATGCAGGAATCAAAGGAAAAATATAAACTAAAATTAAACAATGGCATTTAGCAGAATGCTAGTTCTTGTTAGAAACTGGCAAAGCTGTAGCAAACAATTTATGCAATCACCATGGCCATTTTTGGACTAGGAAATTCCTGCAACCAGGTAATGATTTCATGACACAGATTCAAGAAAGCTGTGGGAGCCTTTCTAACATAAATCTTTACACACACACACACACACACACACACACTTATTAGATTGGCACTCTTCTTGGATGTTTTTCAAAGAAACCATTGTTGGTGATGTACTTCCACAGGAATTAAATACTAAAAATTTGTAATTAGTATCAAAAGAGATTTAAATTAACATTTACAAATTTTCACTGAGGTCTTTTAGAAGAATATACCTAGTTAATATTTTCTAATTTCCTGTTGGGTTTTGCTCATGTTTTTCCAAGTCTGCTTTTCTGACTGTGAATGTCGTAGCCTCTAGCAATAAGGAAGGTGTAAAAGGCAGAATGTTAGGTGCCAGGTTCTTCCTTTCTGTCTGTTCGTCTGCTCTTTGAATTGAATAGCTTGTCAGTTTTTACTCTCTATCATTACACATTACGTAATGTTTCCGTTTGAAATACTACATTCTCGAGACTTAACATTTCTTGGTCATTCTTGCCTAGATTATCAGCATTGCCTTATTTTCGTTCTGCTGTTCAGCTAGTGACCTGCTGCTAAAAAGAATTCTCAGAAATAGAAATACACTCATCAGGAACGTTACGGGTTAGGGTGTGTTTTCTCCAAACACCAAAAAAGGCAGTGACCAATGCACTGCAAACACTTGTCTGACACTCTGTTAGTGATGAGATTTCCGTGAAGATGTCTCAAATTCATTTTAAGGTTCATTCTTTTTACAGCTGTAACTTCTCCTTTTGTTAGCCATCCAAAAAACATATACAGCAAGATTGTCCTGATTGTTAGGGCAAAGGGTATGATTAATAATATTTTAAAGAGTAAAGATCTGGTTGCATGGTTGTGGGGTCAAGAACAGGTAACTGCTGAGTTTGACCTTGGTAGGTCCTTGGTGCCTTATGAGAACTGGTTGTGCACATTTCCATTTAATCCCTATTTGATTTTGTGACTTTGGTTACTTCTGTTTCTCTACAAAGCACATTGAAGAATAAAGCACAATATCAGAGAAAAAGAAAGGATTTTGAAACAATGCAGACTGCAAACTGACATTTTTAGCATCTAATTTTATACCACTCTTCTAATYCTTTGTTTTGTAAGTAGACACATTTTATGGGCTTTTAATTGTGGTTTGTTTCGTTTAGTTTTGGRTTGGTATTTTTTGTTTGTTTTTAATACATTGCTAGTTGTCCAGTATTCATGAGTAATACTCTAAAAATAGCCCTCAGGGTTGAACTTTATGGAGGGAAGTTCATTTAAGTAGGGAAACRATTTTAAATTTTCGGGAGATTATAGTAAAATCTGGGGGAAAGCACAATTAGCCAGTGACAGGCATCACTGTTGCCACTTGCAACAATTAGTATAAGCTAATAATAAAAGGTGATAATAATAATCTATGATAATAATGCCAGTCAGTGTAGAGAGGGTGGGCTATAGGAGGTGGCATAAAGAGGGGCAGAGGACTAATACACCTAGTAACATCTGCCCTCATTAACATCTATGTTTTCTAGTAAGTTTTTCTTTTTTATAGTTTGGTGTTGCCAATAGGTTTGGAATGTGACATCAATATGGTGTCAGCATACGAATCTCTTATATATATACATAGTAGCTGAATTTATGAATGACTAATTAGACATTGTTCAAGAATCCCACTACCACAGTAACTTTGCCTTAGATGTCCTGCACTTGCCATGCAGTGAATATCGCAATTTGAGATTGCAAAATTTGTGCTCCTGATTTGACAAAAGTCTTTTCACTATTATTACTATTACTATTGCTATTAATTTTTATTATTGTTGCTATTATTATTATATTTTTAACTACCAAATAATTACCTACTCTTTTCTCTTGTGTAATTGTTGTAAGAGGTTTGTTTTCCTCTTGAGCACCTATACTTAATCATATTCAATGTTTTAGGAAAAGCAGTAATTAACATAGTAATAGCCTCATTTCTTCGAATCAGATAATCAAGTGCATTCAGGAATTGCAAATTTATCTCGCAATTCTTGTCTTAAATGCTGCTGGTGACTGTGCTGATATTACTCCATCTTAACTCTGCTAATCAGTTTTCATTTCAATTAACTGATTAATGCATTAACTTTTCAATCTCACTGTTTTTCTAAAAATTTCCATTTAACTAGAGAAAATATTATTGTTTAGAGTTAGAACAGAAATTGCACCGGTGTGCAGTCTACCATCTTCCTCRTACTGAGTTTGACGGATAGGCCACTGAATGGCTGCAGAGGGCACGTGACCTGTAGCATTGCTAAGATAATTAAGAGCTCTGTTTCAATAGATGGGGACAGAGAGTTTGTTGCTTTGAAGCAGAAGGTTTTAAGGTTTTTTCCCCTGTTAACAATGATGTCCTGCAGCTGCAAAATTCATGTGGTTATGCCCCGGTGTTCACTCAGCAGGATGGTGCCGAAGAAGTTTAAGCTGAAGAATGAATTTGGGAAGGGCCATTTCGGGTGTCAGAGGAGTAGGCGGAATTAGGATCTCTGTAGCCTTGTGTTTTCTGATGAGTAAATGAGTTATACAAGGTAGTAAGTAAGACTACCTGCCTCTAGAAATAGAGGTGCCCTGGGTGTATATTGCAAAAGGCCCATCGAGAGGTTTCTGCCCCAGCCTCTGCTTTGATCTCTGTAGCCTCCCAGTGCAGAGCTGCTGCATCCCCCCGTCAGGATGACGGAGCTGGCCGGTGCTGGCTGAAGGCAAGGATAGCCTGGAGCCATGGCCGGGCCCCACGCACACCGAGCACGGGCTGTTGCTCTCACTCTCTCATGTGCAAAGGCAGTGATTTTCCTGCTGCAGTCAGACTGTCTTACTAAAGCTGGCTGTAAGTCTGGGTACTAATAGCAGTCTAACCACAGCAGAGAGGAACTCCGGATGAAGCAATTTAYTCAGCTTCTTGGGCAAATTCTCACTGAGCAGCTGCATGGCCTAGGGAGCTTCTGGTTTGGAAGGAATTTTAAAATATTTGAAATTATAGTGGTATTTCTTTAAGCAAATCTTCACCATGATTTAAATTTCCCAAGAACTAGTTGCTCCACTTTTCAGTACACTCTGTTCAGCATCTTTGAGTCTTTTATCTATTCGAGTTACCCACTAGAGCTTTAGCTGCTTGCATTATTAAGTGCTTAATAATTCAATCTTTCTGTACAAAATAATCTGCTTTATATCATTCTACTTCTACAAAGTGATCCTTTGCAGAGCTACACAGGAGAAATGTGCAAAGGACTAAGCCTGAATATGTAGGCAGTGGGAGAGCTGATGTTCTCAACCCTTATAAGAATACTTGTGCTTGGGAATACTTTTTCCATGCATATGTGGCCTGCCTACTGGCTGCCTTTAGTTTGTGCACGTGTATGCATTGACGTTACTCCCCAACCCATTTCTGAATGTCAACCATTAAGTCATGCCAGTGCATCCTCCGTAATGCCATGATGAACTCACTCACATACAGGTAAGAGGCACCGTGACTTATAGTGCTGATGCTTGACCTATAACAAATGGGAGAAAACTCAGACTTTGCAATGCCTGTAATGCGCTTCGGGARTTCTGGCAGCAAGACCTACTTATATGGTGAGGGGTGCTACGAAAATACCACAGTGCATGTATACAAATCTGTTAGATCACCACTGTTCTAAGCCTCCTCCTTGAACTATTTTTCATCTGACGTAGCCAAGAATGAGTGCAAGCTGCCAGAAAAATACTGTTTAGATTTAAGGATTAGAAGTTTGGATTTGGACAAAAAGGTTGAGTGGTCAGGGAAGATAAATCTGAACCCAAGCTGAGCTCAATTAACCGCAGATCATGATTCCTCTTCATCTTTCCCCTGCATCCTTGCCTCTAGTGGGTTATTTTTCACTTAACCAAGCTCCATCCACTTGCGCCTGTTTAGAAAAGTACCTCAGGAATTTGGGGCTAGAAAACATTCTTTTCTTTGTATCAGTGGTTATTACAGCTGTAAAACATTGAAGAAGTGCCAGAGGATTCACAGATGTCTCCTTTCCTGTTGAGGTATTGGGAGTGGAGGGATATGGGGGTGGAGAAAGTTCCAAAWTCTGACAAGACCGGGGTGTTGGACAGACACTGTTCACCTGGGACTGGCTGTGGGATGCTTCCAGTCAAGAGAGGCATGCTTCCCCAATGACCCGCTATGTGCTTCCCTATATGGAAAGTTAATGTTTTCCTTTTTTTTTTTTTTTTTTTTTTTTTTTAGGGAATATTTTTATAGGAAAGGCAGATGAAGCAACATACTATTCTGAGATTAAAATGCAGAGAAATTTCCTTTGCTTCAAAGGATGGCATGTCTGGAATGTGTTTGATTTGCTTACCTAATTACATGCTCACAACCCTACCTGACACTATACTCTTACATTAAATGGGATGTTATTTTCTACTGGTTGCAGGTGTAATCTGAGGAGTCTTTTCTCTCTTTTCCAGAAAAGAAATCCATTTGTGATTATTATGCATGCAGATATATAGGTGCTTATAACAAAAACCTGCCTCTGCCTAGTAACTTCATTTGGTTTTGGTTTATTACCTGACTCAATGAAATTCAAGTCAGGTGTTTCATAACAAAATACAGCCTTCCTCCTTGGCCAGTGTCTGACAGATGCGAGACTCTATCTGTGAAAATGGAAGGTCAATTTGACTAAGACAAAATTGATCTTGGCAGGAGGATACCCAGGAGGGATTGGGAAGGGAGGAGAGGGTGAGACACCTAACAGAACAAGCAGGAATCTGTGAATGCATTTCTTGTGCGTCAATACGGACTGCATACTCAGAACTTGTTGTTCCTGGTCTACCTTTGACAGAGGTTCAGGTTATTTTGTCTACAGAGCCTTGGAGTCCCGGTTCATTGAAGTCAATGGCAGTTCTGCTACCTTTAGGGGACAGTTTTCATCATAGTGACTGTTCTATCCTGCACAGGATTATTACGCTAATCTATGTATTAGTAATCCTGGGCTAGCCTTTCCACACTTGGTTGTACACACAGACAATTTAAGAAAGATTCAGCTGGTTCAGAGACAGAGGGTCTATTCTTTGGTAGAAGCCAAAGTGAACTGTGTTTAGATCTGGCTTCCCAGATACTGTCTAGCTGCCACTTTCTTGCTGGATGAAATCYAAGGGATGGCTTTACAAAGCAGAAAACCTAATTTATCTGGCCCCAGGCAACTGAATGATCCCTTCTGCATCTTGCTAATTTGAGATCATTCATGGTTCTTCTTGGCTGTAAGATGTTCACAGAGAAAGGCAGCAACTCTTAGGCCTGCCATCCCTCACATTTTTCAAAGTTTATCCGATAGGCTTTTAAACATACCTTTTTAACTTTTTAAATACAGTTTCTTTTAACATAACTTTTTAAATACAGTTTCTCACCTCAAGTATTCTCATTAAAGCTTTGATCTAAAAATGCCACTATGTGACAGCAAGCACGAGTCTGTTCTGGGAACACCATTTAGCAAGATACAAGCACATCCCTGTCACATACACTATACATATTTTTGGGAATGGCACTTTCTACATATCACACTCTGGAAAACGTCCCTGATGTCTCAGTAACATAACACAATGCATGACTTTTAGAAAGAAGAGGAGAGCAGGTGTAGGGAGGAACTGGTAGAAAAGCATAGTGATATCCTCCCTTGTGAAAATATTTTATAAGACTCCACCTGCCATTTCATGCAACCTGATCCATTCTGAAAGCAAAAATATTTTCTACTCTGAAATATTCTTTTTAGCTGCAAAATACATCCCAAATTTTGGAGGGATGCTATTCAGAAAAGTTGTCACCAGAGGAAATCACCCTGTGTCTCTCTCATAAACTACTGCTACAAAATCCAAGACCTCTGTTTGATTTTGTTTTAATTAACCTCTGAGACATGTTCGCAGCAGGGTTTTGTTTGCTTGTTTGTTTTAATTAAATTTTAGCTTTTTATATTTTAAGCTTATTGCAGTATTGATTTTAAAATCCAGAGATGCTGAGCTGATGGTAATATGTTTGTTTCAGGGAATAAATAATGCAAGAACGCAACCCCTCAGATCTTGTAGTCTGCCTTGGGCAGAGGCCAACAAGTGGTACCAGGAAGAGGAAACCCACCCATACTGTGGCTGGCCAACTGTGCCATGTCATATATGATGCAGAAATCCCTTTCAGGCCCCTGAGGTGATCAGTTTACATCTCAAAGCATGAAATTTTAATTACCTTTCCTTTAACATGCGTAACTGCGACGCTACTATATTTCAGCTCCTATTTTAAGCCACCTGCAGTATATCCTGCCTAATTAGACACACAGCAAAGATGAACGAGGGTGTTTATAAGCAAGCAAATGAGATGAATTTGTGGGAAACGTTTTAAAAATAAGCTTAGCCTAATCCTCCTGTTATTCTTATGAGTTCATTTATGCTTCTGGCAGGCTAACCAGACAAAGCAGGACGTGAGCTGTGACCAGCACAAAAGACTTTTCTGTAGAAAGATTACCTTAGGAAGGTCTTGACAGCACAGAGCAACATAGCCTGCTTGCCTTCGCTGTTGGTCTGAGAGCTGACTTGCTGCATGCATACTACTCTGGAGACTTTATGTGGGTTAGAGTTAGCTGAAAGCTTTCTTGTGGCTGTTTTCAATATCTGGAGGATTTTGCGTCAGTTTTGCTGTCGTTTCCTGAATCTTACAGGATACCTATAAAGTCTGGGATGTTCTCAGTCTCCAAGATCATTGGGGAACCTTGCATTATGTCAGCTTTTTAGTAGCAATCGGCATAAAGATAATTCCAGGGAGCTATGGAGAGGAGACCATGCTCCTCTCCTGTCCATCTCTGTAAATGCTCATTTTATGGATAGAGGTGTGTGCTTCCCATATTTCATACTTGCTCGCTCAAGTGTAGAAACTGAATTCTATTTCTCTTAATTACTTAAGCGTAGCTTTTCCTTCAGTCTTCACAACAGATGAGGAAAACAGCCCCTCACATAAGCGGTGATTTGTGCAGCCTCACAAACATGCATTGCACAAGCCCTTTTAGGAGGCGGCTGCCGCTCCACCTGCAAACTGTTTGCTCCCCGAGCAGTGGGAGCGTGCACAGAAGGGGCGTCAGGCACCAGCAATGTGCTGCAAGGTGGATGTAGCCCTGTTTCCCTGAGGGTACCTGGCTCTAACTGAGCCATATGTGGCAGGGCCAGTGCTACTGAGGGCTCCTGACCCCCATGGCACATCTCAACAGGCGAGGGTGATTGTACTGTAGTGCCTTGCAGCACCAGAATAAAGGGCAGACCTGTAGGAAATAAAACAAGAATTTGTGGAAGTATTTGTGGTTATACAGGAACATATATTTGTCCATCACAAAATCTAATCTCACCCAAGATACATAGCACATACTCCATGCATGGGTGTGAATGCACTAGGTTCACTCATCCTTTAAGCTATTGAGATGCTACTTAGAAATGCATGTTCATAGCACTGCTCTTGTAGGTAGCTCTCAGATGGAGTCATCAAAGCAAGCATAGACTTRGTTAACATGGTGACAAGGCTCAGGACTAAAGCTTGCAAGTGCCATCCTAGARCAGAGATAGAACTGGACTCAAAGTATACTAAAAGTCCAGTCCTCTCCCCACCCAAAGGGAGGGCAGGTGCTGGGATTTCACATCTTCATCATGATATACAGAGGATAAGAGCATTTAAGTCTCTCCATGCCTCCCCCACTTAAGCCAGTTGAAATTAAAATTGGTGGGGAATGTGCTGGGAATACTAAAGGGAGTTGGAGCCATATGTTTTCTTGCATTCCTGGGTACTCCTACAACTAACATTCTGTTTATATAATATTCCTGAAACATAAAAGCTAAAATAAATCCAGCATGTGAAAATTAATAACAAGTCATTTCTCTTAAGATCAGTCCAGAGGAAGCTGTCGTAAGTGTTAAGGTATTCAGACAGCTGATTTTTGTACATCAGCTCTCAAGTGAGGTATGCCGTTTACAGCGAGAGTGAGTGCTGAAGGTTATGTACTCTGTGAGTATATGAAGTAAGAGGCTGTTGAGGATGGTGGATACCATGGCAGCAAGGAGAAGGTTTACAAAGTTCATTTCCTAAGTGCTCCTTCTTAGCACTTTACATTTTCAAATTGCAGTGTAAACATTTAATTCTCACTACACCTTGGTTTAAAGTTGTCGAAATGAAGAAAGAGTCCTTTGCTGTGCRGGAAGCCAGGAGCAGATTTGAGATTAAAATCTGAAAGTGCCTGGTTCCTGGCCTCAAACTCAAGTACTTCAGATGAGATTTAAGAGCTTTCACATGCACAAGAAGTGTATTGTCTTATTCTTGTCAAAGCCCAAATTCAAAAGAAAGCATTGCTACTCTTTTTAACAAAAAACTAAATCTTCTGTGCTCCTGTATAGCCCAGTGATAATGCTCCAGGCAGTAATGAGTCCTTGGTAAGTAAAGAATTAACAATAAGTCAAAATGTAGTAATGGATTGCAATGTGGGCCATAAAAGACTTGCTTCTGAAGCAGGAGAAGTCCATATGCAAGAAAAACTCCATACTGTGATGTCAGACATCAGGGATTGGGCTGGGTTTGAAAGTTCATTTTGTCAGTCTGCTCATTTGTCTATCTACTTGGTTCTTATCTGTTGTACTGATTTGTCAGCCCATCATTACATACTTTTTAGAGGCATATTTTTCATCATGGCAAGGTGATGACATAGATCATGTCCTCAAAGGGTAACAGAAGCTTTCGGTGATTTCAAGAGTATATAGATACTATGGTACAGAAAACCTTTTGAAAACAGCCTTATAGACTACACAGTGTGCAGAATTCATTTCATGACCTTGTTTCTAAAGACAAGAATGTCTTGCTGACAATATACAGAAGCATCACCAAAGTATAAATTGAAGGGATTGAAGGTGATTCTGTAGTCAGAAAAAATTATGTAGATCCCACCAAAAAATGGCTATTCTGTCTGCCCTTGTTGAGTCATAAACTTGCCACCAGATTCTATACATTAATTAGGTTGTATTTTGTCAACATCTGAAATAGTGCAATTCCTATCATTTGTGTGATGATTCCTCAGTTTAAAGAAGCCCCAAATATTCACTGCAACCATTACTAATGAATCTCTGATTTCTGGAGAAAAAAGAAGAGCACAAAATTGAAATATAGTGTAGAGACATTTCCATTCATCAGTACAGGACATTCAGTTCATCTTCCAGGTCTCCTTTTACCACCTTTACTGATCTCTATTAGATAGTATGTCTCTCTAGGTAGTTTGATCTCTAGACAGTTGCTTCAAACTGGTGTCTATCTGTCCCTTGTGTGTTAGGAATGCACAGTTAGCAGCCACCTGTGAAATGCTTATTTTCCGTGATCTGGCTGGATTGCACAAAATATGGCAGCATAGAGGCAATGAAAGTATTAAATTCTCCAGCAAGGTGTATTGTGTGAGACCATGCTTTCTTAAAGGATCTCAGACTGTTGTCTTAGTTGACACAATCTATTCCATAGTCATAACCTGTGGTACAGGGTGAACAGGCAATATCTCTGGCCAGGATTTCCATCTGGTTTTTGAGGCTAGGAATTCAGACTACATGCTTCTCTTATCAGCTGCTTACAAACTGCACAGTGCTTAGTAGTCCTGAGAATTTCCTTCACCTGTCCTTTTTATTTCTCTTTGTGTCTCAGTGCTATTCATATACTTTTTTTTCCAAATGATAAAAYAGTTAGCCAAGAATACTTTCTTAGTATGGAATGCTACAGGTCTTTTTGTGAATGTTCCCCACGTATGGAAGTTATAGTTTTATATGGGCACGGGGAATTTAATTATTATACCAGAAGTAATAATTCCTTTGACATAAAAAGATACTATTTATCTTCACTGCCCTCACTATCCTTGGAGCAGATGCAGACTCTGGATTCAAAGTCATAGCCAAGATTAGAGATCTTGTGTACACGCTGATGGAACTGTTGGTGGAATGTACTTCAGTTCCATAACCATGATGGGCCTGACAGACAGTGGTCTATACAGACTGTCTAAAAGCTTTTCCATATGACTAGGAAGTCAAGAGATTGACATATTTCCTTAGTGTTCGTAATTAAAACTGAGAAGATGATATTAAACAGTTATTGGTTTCTGTGTTGTGGTCAATATTATGATTTATTGACTTGAGAACCAATATTGGCTGAGGGGGAACTAAGCTTAATTTTTCCCCTAAGACCTACTAAATCTGGATGTTGACTGAAAGCAGAAGTTTGCATGCTATAGACATGCAAGCTTTTTACAAGGATAGTAACTTGTTTCTCTGAATTTTGGAATGACTCCAAAGTTTGTTATAATGTTTGTTATAATGCTTTACAGAAAACAGTATTACAGTGTTACTTTAAAGAGCCCTTTAAATGTGCATATGTCTCTTTAAAATARAATTGATGGGGTTGTTTAGAGTGCATGAAAAATGCTGGATTGCTAGCCCAACGGATAGAGCGTTGTCTGTTGAAGGGGTGCAATATGAGCAGCTGTAGTGGAAGCTTCTTATGGAGTCCAACCAGCGTGCTTTGATCTCAGCCTGTGACAGGGTAGCTTGCTGAAATCTGAGGTTGGTATGATCCTTGTATCCATGCAGTCTTTGATTATGTATTGAAGTTACTGCAAACAGTCCGATGACTTGTGACATGGACTTCTGCTTGCTGGGAAGCAAGAAAATACAACTGAACTCATTCCAGATCACAACTGCTTTTGCCTTTGTGATGGAAGTTTTATCATTTAAAAACATCAGATGCCTGAATACAAGAGAGTTCAAGCTAGGAAAGTCAGAGATCAGAGCCTGATCCCATAAACCTATACGGCACATGTATTGTTGTCTGCTTCTGACTATTGCTTGAATTATGTACCTTGCTAAGGATCTGAACACAGCTATTTCTTAACAGTCTTGATGAAATTAATCTCTCGCAGATGTTGGCTTAAGGCTGGCAGCATCCTTCATTTCAAGCTTAAGGTACTAATAACATTCTTAAGCCTACTTTCCATTTGGATGTGAGGACGCCCTGCAGTTTGACATGAACCAACTCTTTGATTCATCTTTTGCTGAGTGGTGAGAGCAGGGCTAGTTTTGCTCTCAGGGCTCTAGACAGAATTGTATTTCATGAAGTAGCCCAATAACCCATTCAATAGGTAGACCAAGAGAAATAATTCACCCAGGAGTTTTTGACATCTCCCTTCCTTGGCAGCTTGAGGCCTGTCAGATTACACGTTCAGACAGAATTCAGGCTTCTTAGTGGCTTGAAAAATGGATCATGTTGTGAGCTGACTGTGGAACGACCCAGGGAGGATTATTCTGGTTATGTGCGATAGGATGAGAAAAAGATTTTGTAATATTGAGTGTCAAGTGCAAGAAAAGCAGCTTTAGCTGAAGAGTGATGGTATTACTGAAAGCTGGTGAAGGGATACACAGTTTAGTTTTCGAGGTTTTTATTGTTTTTTTCCTCTGCTGTTTTAGCATCTACTGCCTGCTTTGAGCAGGAGTATTCTGCAAGAGCAGTGGTGCCTTACCTGTCCTTTTGCCTCAGGGATACACGTTATGCCCTAGTAGCTAGTATCTTCAGAAAACAGTAATAACTTCTTACAAAGGCTACCAGAAGCCAGTTGCCTCAACTTTAAAAATTTTTATTGGTCCCTGGGATGTCTTATAGCTATGAATACTGTCCTTTCTGCTCCAGATCGTGCAGAGTGTGCAGTAATCCAAATGAAATGGTAAGATAATATGGGATTTTTTTTTCACTCTGACCCTTTGTTTTTCTCTTGTGCAGTACAGGTGTGACAGTGATGGAGGAACACATTTACAGGTCTGTGGGGCTTCTGGAAAAAAAAAAAAAAGATCTCTCTCAGGGGCATTTACAAAGTGAATCATTAGCCTAACTGTAACAATAAATACCACCACAGAGAACTTGCGAGGATTTATCCAAAGGTCACATTCACCCAGAAGGTTTCTCTGCTGAAAGGAGCTTGCAGCTGTGTTAAGATTAAAGAATGTCAGAGAACCATAGCGTGTGTGATTTTTTCACTCGGAATAAAATATGAGCTGTTTGTTTAACAGCCCCAGCCCCAGGGATGCTAGTGTCAGACTGCCTTGGGGCTGTCATATATATTTCCAGTGGGTTTTTACCATTCAGGAATAACCTTCTCTTTGATGCACTTACCTGACACATCCTAAGCTCCTGCAATACCTAGGAGGAGATCTTCCTCTTGCTATTGTGAGAACCTTRATAGCTGCTGTGAGAGAAGTGAAGCCTATTGGGAACTGCTTAGACAAATGACTGAGGTCAGAGTCATATCCCAAAAATAGGAGTAGCCCCAATGAATCATTCACTTTCTCACTTGAATGTGCTTGACATAGTGGGCCAGAATAAGATGTGATAAGCATTTTATTTGCAGCAGCAGACAGCTGTGTGGGTGAATAATCAAAGCTTGGCCTCGGTGAAAACCCTTGTGTGAATTTTTGTGCATTCCTGTAAGGGTGCAGTCATGAAGGTCAGCATTGGGATAGAAATATTTATATGGCTAATCTGTTAACCTGCTCCTCATTTCACTAACAGTGTTTCAAAAATAGGAGTAATTCATGGAGTGTCATGACTTTTAATAATGATTTAGATGGAGAAGCAAGAGTTATGCCTGTAATGGCATTGGGCGTGCTGTAGCCCATACTTTTGTGGCATTTCCTGGTCTCTGTCTAGCAGATAGCACAGGTTTCCTCCTTCCCTGCAATTCTTGGGCCTGGATCTGTGAGCTCAGGCAAGAGACCTCATGCTTTCAGGACTACAGGGTAGTGCACTCAGCTGTGAGAGCCCACGATAGAGGCCATTAAAAAATAATGTGGTGGTAGAAGGGGACCTGCAGTATTGCTGAACAGAATGTTCTTTGAGAAATGATTATGGCTGTCTTTACATCTGTGGACAGTAAACAGATGAATTTCTAACATTTGTGTTGTAGGAAACACTATGGAAAAGCCATGGGAAAGTTTAAAATAATTTTAACTGCACTTTGTCACTTTCTACCTGTAAGTCATTTAATTCTGTTAACAGAGGACTCCACACTGGAGATGCACGTGTGGCAGGGGATAGAGAGAAAAGTTTGGCTGGTGTCATTTTCCACTCTGAGTGGATTTATCTCAGAACACTCAATATTATATTTTTGCTCCGTATTTTAGAGAATTWTCAATTGATCACCTAGCAAGAAATGTAGCCCCTGGTAGGGTCCACAACAGATTATAGGCAGATGTTTTGAAGGCCCAGCAAGAACTCTTTAGCAGCCAGTTAGCAGATTATATATTTATCCTCAACGGGAATACAATTGACCTACAAACTGACATCTTGCTCAGCAGTGTAGCTGTGCTGTTTTTTTGGATCAGATCTGAACCTGCTTTCTATCCTTATACACAGCTCTTCGTACATGGGTTTGATCTGGATAGTCACATAAATGATTGTGGGTTGTTATTGCAGAGGTGGGTTTTCATATGGGATACTAGTCTTCAAGAATGGAAAGCTGCCATTAAACACAGCATGAGCAGAGAAGAAAACACCTGGGGCTGAACTAGTGTCATGTTTCTATTTTACTTCCGAAAAACCTAAGTCCATATCCAAATTGCACAAGACAAAATAGCTTAAATCTGTTGTCTTAGCTTGTGCTGAGTTCCTAGAGGACCTTATTCAAAGCAGAGCACACAGCTTTTGGCAGAAAAAAGTTTTGTTTTTTTTTTCTTTTAATACAAAGTTAATCCAGTCCTTGTGAGGGAGAACAGTAACCACTTCAGTGTAATAGTATCTTTCTGCATTATTATGACACTAAATAGAGAGCTCTGGAAGCAGAACTGTAATATACCCATCTGTAGCCCAGTTAGAGACAGGAGAGGACAGGAACCCCATTGCAAGGAAGTAATCCCTTGAGTCTTCAAAGCTTTTTACCAAGCATGACATTTTTTGATAAGGCCTTCATGAGGCAGCTGGTGTTTTGGAGCTGGACACATGGGGAATCTGAAGCCTGGTTCCAGCTCTGTTACATATTTCATATGAATTAGGCCAGGGACACCTCAGTCAAAGTCTTCAAATGTAAGTATTGCAAAATAAAGTCTCCAAATTCAGAGTGAAGCCTCTAAATGGTTGTCAGGTATTAYTGTGGAATCCATGCAGCTTCCCCTGCCTTCTGGTGCAGGTGGATTGATCAACTGTGCAGAAAGTGGGCAGCCATCTAAATGACTTCCATACCATCAATGTAGAGTTTTGCAGAGGTGGATGCATGCACTGGGCCTAAGGATCAAAATGTGACCCTGAAACACCCAGGCAAAAACTACTTCAGAATTTATTTTGGATCTCTTTTATACATCCACCCTTCTTCTCTGTCTCCCTCCAATACTCCAGTTCTATTGATGCATGCATACAAAAGAAAAACCATAACAAAAATCTCTCTTTAGAAAGAGATTTTGAAGCAGTGACCTTGTTCTGAACTTTACATCATGGTTTCCGTTGGCCGTCATGCTTGGAGCAGTTTGAAATTTCCTGGCGTCTTATCCACCGGCTCAGCGCTGGGGCTTGCACTTAGTCTTCATTGCCCACTTAGTGGGCAGAGAGGAGAAACGTGCTTGCTGTGCTGGGGTTAGCTCTCCAGTGAACCTGACTGCTTTAATAGTGTCATTATTCTCTGTTGGGCTTGTGGCAGCATTGCTGGGGAGTGTGTTTTAAGGAAGGGAAGTTGGAGATGCAGGTTATAGAGGTTAGGTTTGGCATCTTGCTCAGTTTGATTACTGCAGTATTGAGGTTAGCAGCAGATTTCGGAGTCTCTGTGAGCTAGTGAGAGTGTCCAGTGCTGAGAAGAACCGCTACGTGCATGTGTGATCTGCAGCTCAKGAGTGGCAGGTATTTACCACTTACCTGATTGCTGGTGCCTGTGTTTTCTGACTTGCATGCTGTGTGATCCTGTAATAGCYGGAAACAGCAACAAAAATGGATTCAGAATGAAATTATAGATTGGTTCGGTTCTACCATGTGATCTTTTAGAGTACTGTGGGTTTTCCTACACAGGTTTCTGGGAAAAGGGCTGCTTGAGGAGGCAAAGATGTTTGCTTAATGTGGTAAGAATTTGCACTCCAGTCAGAGTGGAAAGTGCCTGGAAGTTCCCTGGAAATCAGACAGCGAGTGTGACTGACAAGGCAAATGGTATATCTAAGTGGAGGAATTTATTTTGATCGTTGCTAGGTAAATAAATGGATGTCAGCGTAGGGCGCTGTCGCTTCGTGGCGCAGCGTGTGGGCCGAGAGCTGGGACCACGTATACCGGTTGTTCCTGGCTCCGGGGAACGAAAGGAGAGCTTTCCCATCGCGCTCTCCATGCAAGCCCATAGCCTGGCAATTTGTAAAGCTCTCCTCCTCTCCCCGTCAGCTCAGGGGCAATCCTTAATGGCACAGTTTTCATCTGTCTCACTGCAGGTGAGATTATTTGCTTGAGGCCACCTCGGGAAATTGTATGTGCAGGTTCACATACCTGCTCAGGATTAATCAAGAAGTGTGTTTTAAACCTACCCTAGAGTGCTGTGCAACTGCATGCAATGAATCATAGGCCTTGTGACTTCTGCTGCATAGAGCAATACAACTATTTCTTTTGAAATAGCGATAATATTTATAAATAATAATAACAATAAAATAAAGAAGAATTGCTCCTAGCCAAGTTCTTMTTTTCAGCCTTTAACTTCCTATTTCCCTCTTTGGTTCATGAATGGAAAAACATCTCTAGGTCTCTTTATTGAACAGAAAACAGGAAAATGAAAATACATGCTGGGGTTGTCATCATGACTGATGGTGTCTAGTCAGTTTAACAGATTTTTACGAAGTTTTTGGAAAACTGCTGCCTTTTTATTTGAGATTGGAATATGAGGCAGCACTTGTTTCTTCTGTTGTCAAGACAAACTCTCCATTTTAAGCATTACCCTTCATGACCCCATTTCTTGACCTGGATAGCTCAGGCCTGATTAATCTAAATGACGTGGCCAAGACCTCAGGCCAGGAGAGAATATGTCTAGAAAATCTGGTATATATTGAACAAATAATATGAGAAATGTGATAATAGTGATGAGGCAGGGACATCTTTTGCTTCTGCATATATTCCCTGCTGCTTTTTGGAGCTCACATTCAAAAGACAACTTGCTCTATGTGCGCCCTTGCTGAGGGTTATGATCCGACTCGTTTGAAAGCCAGAGAGCACATGTCTGCGGTGCTTTAGGCAGCATCAGAGGAACCCTTAGAAAGCATGTGTGTCCCAGAAACATGATCTATATATCACACCGCGGTCACAGGGTGTGATCTGTACATTTTGTTCATCCTCAGAAAGGCACTGGAAGTAAAAAAAAAAAAAAAACAAAAAAAAAAACCCCAAAAAAAACAAAAAAAGAGAGAGAGAGAGAAAAAAAAAGAGAGAGAGAGAGAGGGGATCTGTCTGCCCCGCAGAGAAGGTCTGAGGCGTAGGCTTTTTAGTGATGAAGTGCCTTGTGAGGCCAAGCGATGGGGGGGGAAGGAAAGTGGAGTCAGAGCCAACTCTGCCATTCTCTCCCCACTGAAGAAATGACTTGCACATTACGTGGGAAAAAATCCCTTGAAATGATAGCCCACATTGTCCCCATCTTCCCCTGCCTCCGCACAGCAATGTCCTGGGACAAAGTAAGGCTTCCTTGGTCAGATCTGCTCATTGCCTKGAGCTTGCAAAGAATGAAATTAAGGCTTGGCGTCAGTACTCTCTTCCATCTCCACACATGTCAGGTCTGACCATCAATGCACATAATTTTGCAACTGGCTCTGGTTTGAATTGAGCCTGGGGCTGAAAGCTGTTTCCATTCAGTGAGCAGTACACAAGTCACATTAAATGAGATAGTGACTTCCATCTGTTATTAGACATTTACATAAACAATTAGCAGCTCACTGAGCAGCGTCCTCAGCATAAGCTGTGTAAAGATGCTGCAGTCTTTTCTCACCTCTACAGCAAGACCATTCTCAGTATTCAATGGCCAAAAATTGCTTTTGCTGCATTTCTTATTAAACAGGAGATTTCAGTTAAAGGGCTTTTATCCTGTCAGTGTTTCATAAATACTATATTTAGGATTTTTTGTAAGTTAAAAAACATACAAACTGCGCAAGCCTAGCAGGAAACATACACGAAAAAATGGCATTTCAAGCTCCTTTGACTTAAAAAAAATATATATTTGTGCATGAGTGTAGTTATGCTTTGGGGCTCTAAATATTTTGTACGGTTCCTTGACTTGTGCCATACATTCACTTTTAAGGCTCCAAATTGCCCATGTACTAGAGTATGAAATTAAGTATGAAAACAGACCATGGGAAAATGAAATACTTCTGGAGCTCATTTGATTAGCATAAAAAGCACTGAGTGGGTTTGGTGCCTATTACCCTTGCAGAGTTCATGGGGCAAAACACAGAGTTGTGTTAGTGGCTGGAATAGGAAGAGTAGAGAGAAGAGYGCTTTCTGCCCAGGCTCAAGTGCCCAGGCGCTTTCTGAGCCTGAGTTTTAAGGYATACGGAAGGAGGCTTTGTTTCTAGTACTGCCTTGAGGATTTCTCCTGCCTCCTCTTGGCTCCCACAATTTATTCCTGTCCTCACTTTCCACAACCTGCCCCTTTGCTGTGCACTCCCTGCAGAATGGGATCAGGGAGCTGATCTGGCTCAAATACAGTCTTGACAAAASGAAAAGGGATGAGGGTTGCAACTGAGGCCGTTTCTTTGATCTGCTTTCCAGGGCGTGTGTGCAAACCAAGGGAGTGGCCGGGAGGCGGGAAGGAGCTGCTGAGGCAGGAAGGGAGCAGGGGCGCCTTAACTCCGTACGGCCACAGAAATTTTCAAGTCAACCAGARGCTGGTTAGCTCAGGAGGGCTCCTGCTGAGTCCCCCAAGCCCACTGCCTGGGGAGCTGGAAGAGGCTCTGACTCCAGCTCCTTGGTGCTGCTGCTCCAGGCTGCAGTGCAGCAGGGCAGTGAGGGACTGAGCCTGCACACATGGTCAAGCAAGCAAAAGCTTAGCCATGCTGTCTTCTTCTTGTTCTTCTTGCTACTGTATTTCAACCCTACCCTCTTGTACAAAGTGGAAGTTAGGAAAAGACATGGTTTTCGTAGGACTTCTGAAGATAGATGCAAGTTCTGTGAAGCGCTAGATGTAGTAGAATTAGGGGGAATAATCTTGTAAATTATTACTGATGAGATTATGAATGTATGTGATATTATGCTGCTGTGGGAAAAAAATATATTATTGCAGAGCTAGATTTGGGGCTAAGAAGGCTGGGTAGGGATCTTTGCCTGGAGCGCTCTGTAAATCTCAGCTCTTTCTAGTGAAACTGGACTGATTTATAGTTGTGTCTGGAAACTAAAAGTGGTCCAACATGTATCCAGATCCAGAGGCAAATGTCCTTAAAACTGAGYGTTCCGTTGTGCGTATGTGTGGATATGCTTATGGGGAATGGAGAATGAGTTTAGTTTGTTACTAAATTGGAACAGATGTAGGGTCTGGAATTGAAGATTTTGGTTCTTCTTGTCTTGTGGAAACAATGCAGCGCTATCATTTCAACTTGCRAGTTAGAACTTGTGCACAGCTTACGTTTCAGCTTTGTTACCYTCTGAGTTCGGAGATTTATCAGAATGGAGACACAAAATATAATCGACATGTTATGATCTCAGAAAATCAAAATTGAAGTAGATGTTGGTATTAATACTGCTATGGACAGGAACATTTCAAAGTCCCTAGCACTTTATTACTGTAGTTTTGAATCAGTCAGACAGTGTGGGCAGGTCATGGTTATACAACAAAAAGTAGATGAACTGCGTATCCTGTGTGCAAGATCTGAAAATATATCTCTTCATTTTTAACAATGATCTTCCTATTCTTTGTTTTGAAATTCGGCTAAGGAAAGTCATACATGAAACAAAGATACAGGAAAAAAAATCCCCAACATATAAGAGAAAAACTRACGAATATGCGTACTGAAAAGGAACATTTTATTCTCCCCAAGTAATTCATGCCATTTTATGGCTTATTTAAAATGAAGTAGTCAGTCCTGGTGGGATAGTGAGTAACTTGGCACAKGTACTAAGTTGCATCCATGGAGAAAAGAAATGGCTTTTTTAGAGGAAAGTCAGTATTGTGAATATGAGAACTTTTTTAGTGCTGGTCATATAGGATGAAATGTCAAAAGCACTTGTTGCTGGCCAACCTTGCCTGGCATTGCAGACAAAAACAATTCTACCTTGGGCTTCAACAGGGACAGGTTATAACAACACCAAGTGTTTCTAGAAAATCTTAATGATGAAAGAGCCTCCTTTTCTCAAGCCAACCAGTACCCTCCTCTAAACAGCCTTTCTAGAAGAGGGAAAAGTTAACCTGAGGTTAACCACCACATGCTCAGCTGGGACCAGCTCAGAGATGGTCAATGTGGAAATGTTTAAAATATACCACTTAGCTGAAGCTAGAGCTGTTTGTTTAATATCCAAATACCCTTACCAATACTCTTACCAATTTCTTTAAAATTCCATATCCRTCTCCAAATCCTTACTACTCTTTTATTCAATCATAATATCAAAACACCAGTACTCATCRGTTAAGATCCTAGAGTGCTAGTGTCAGGCACAGAACAAAATCTCATGGCTGCCCTCAAATATTTAAGTGTTATGGATGTATAAATGTAACATTGTTTGCTTAGCTTTGAAGARTGCAGAATGATTTCTCCCGTATAGTATTATACATTGTTCTGCCAGCACTCTGCTTCATTGGATAGAGAACCAGCCTGCCTCACTGCTGTAACTTGTTCCTTCTACTGACTTTTCCAGTGGACTGAAAAGTGGGTGTATTAAGAAGCACAGAGGAGAAATAATGGASTGATCTTCATAATCTTCCAAGTATCATGATCTCCATCCTTTCTYCTTGCTGTCATCCTGAGAAATGCACAATCAGATCTCACAAACTCAGTAAATTCAGGCCAGAATATTGCTTGCATGGAGAACCCTCTGGAACCAAACATGCACACAGCAAGAAGTTTGTTTTAGGGCTTACTTCCTTGGAAGTCAGTGCCTTCCAGTAATATAATCATCAGGATGCCCTATAAAAATGGATCCGAAGGAGTATAAAGGAAAGCAATTTGCAGTGCACAGCAATACATTTTATTGGGTGTACACCACCAAGAAAGGTATGTTCTGTACTGCTGAGCACATCTGTAGACACCCTTACAAACATATATGCAAGGAAGTGCTGTCTTTGCAGCAGGACATAAAGACCAAAGGATAACAGCATGTGGGCATAAAGATTAATATGACATTTTGCATAAAAAGTAAAGATGGGGGGTAATACTCTGTTTTTCAGAGTTTCAGTTCTAAACATTTAATTCTGACCACCTCACGTCTTCCTGCACTTCAACTTAACTACAGCCTTTTGGTCGCTTCTGGTCATGAAAATTATTGTACAACATTTCTATGAGATGATAAACAGGTGTTACTTTTCATTCTGGCAGCAGTGGCATTTTGGTGCAGGATGAAATGATCTTACCATTAAATAAGAAGCTCACAGTGGTGTTGTGAAGCTTAATTTGTTTTGAAAATGCTTTGCAGTATTCAGATGAAAGGCACTCTGGATATTCAAAGTATTATTACTGCACAGCTGGTGGTCAACACGCTGCAGATGTTTCTTCCATGCTGTTGCATGGTTACTTAAGTGGCTTCTTAGTGCAGATGTTCACAAGTGAGCGTGCACCACCTCCTCCATCTATGTTTTTCTGACACAAGTTTTACTGCTTCTGCACTTTTGATCTTGAAAAGAGTATTCCTCCACCACTGAGGCTGTATTTTTCTTTTTTTAAGGCTAGTAGGTGCTACGTGAGTGTGTGACTGTGTCCGTGTTGATTCAGCYCGCATTGCGAATGACAGCATCTGCAGATATTTAAACTGGGCCTTTCTCTTTAGTCTCCATTTCTGTGGCTTTACTCATTTCCACGGTGTTTGACTCTGGGGACTCTTCYGTCCCATTCTGAGAAGTACTCCCAGCCTAGATGAGATCAAGAACTTTGTTGCCTCTTGATTCTTTCTTTCTGTGGCTGCTGCGGCTGTAAAATAAAGGGGTCCCTACAAACTGTTGGGCTTGACATTGGCAATAATACAATCTCTCTGAGAAGATTTCAAGATAGGACAAAATTCTAAAATGCATGCATGATGGCGCTCTCTCCTTGCAAGTGGAGAGAGGCAAGGTCCAACAACAGTTGACATCAATGTGAAGTGTGCTGAATCTCCGTGGATGTGCTATGTGATTTCATCAACCTATTTGGCTACAAAACCAGTGCTAAAATTTATGATCCTCTTGCTATGCTATAATTTGCAGCAAATGGCAAAATACCAAAAATATCAATCTTGCAGTACAAGAAGAGCAACTGGGTAAGACTTTTGCCTAACCTGAAGAGCAGCAAAACCTATTACATTACTGATCCTAGGAGTAGTGAAAGAGCAAATACGTACACACATGCACATACAAACAGAGAAGAAGAAAAGAACAGAACTGTACTGGTTCTAGTTATTGTAGATCTTATAAATAAGATTCACATGGAAGACATAGAAGGCTTGGATATAATATACTGGCCTGTCTTTTCTGAAGTATTTTGAAGAACAGATCTCTTGAGAACRCATTGAAGAGCCAACATCTTGCAACTTGCAGGAATGAATCTTGGCCACATATCTCTGGGAGARATTCTGAGAAAACAGAGGCTCAAGTTTACTGTACACAGCCAAATAACTTCAGAGAACAAGTAGAAACCACATCATTTTCTGTAGCACTTTCCTGCTAAAGTGCCTCATCCTTTCTCTGGGCTTATCTTGGTAGGCATAGTATTCATTCTGCCTCACTAATGTCTGTGAACTATAGGAACTGCTATAGATAACATGTAAGAGGATTTCCCTATTTTATCTCCCCAGCATTACCTGGCCCAAGGGGACAGATTTATGGTACTGCCTCTTGTCCACATCCCCATCATTTTTTTCCCTTGGGCTGTTGGTATTGCAGCTATTCCTCTTTTTTTAGCACAGCTATTCCTAATATTCATACAGCCTGCTTCTCTGAAGTGAGAGGAGAGGGGAGGAAGAGGGAGAGATGGAGGAAGGGAGAGTTTCTAGCGCTCTTTCTTTATTCAGTTCATCTACCCTGATCCATGACCAATCCTCCTCTCTTCTGACATATTCCTTTGCTTATTCTGGTTAGGAATCTCAGTGGAAATCTAGTCATCACATGGGTAACATTTGGATGCATACCATCTTGCCTTATTCGTTATGATGTGATCATTTTTTGATTTACTTATTGCATGGTAATAAAAGTTTTCTTTGCACATGATAAAAATCGCGTTAAGTTACTGGCCCCAAAATAGTGGATGAAAATCAATCAGGAGGGGCTTTTACTCCTGCCACTTTGGCTTGAGATTGAAACGTTTTGTACAGTAGCTCTGCTAGGAATAAGCTGGGYTTCCTTACTAATGTAATAAAATGCAGACCATCCTGAGGGGACGAGGGAGTTGCATTCCAAGACTTGCACTGCAAGCAACCGAAGTTTAATGGAAAACTTTGAAAAGATTCTATTAAAAAACAATTTTCCTTCTATATATCATACACTATTTTATGCTTTCCCTGCTCTCTCCTTTTTTCTTTACTGGCACGAAAACAGGATCTTTGTTTTGACAGAGCTAATCCGCTCATGCTTTCATACGGGCCCTCAGGCTCCCCACCTGTGGAAAGATCCAGCGGAGCAGAAAAACTACTGATTTGGTGCCACATGCTCACCTCAAAGGGAAGAAATCTGTGGCCTCTCGGAGATATGGACTACAGAAATTGTGGTTCCTGAGGACCCATGGAGAGCATGAACTATGAATTCCGTGTAACCTCTAGCAACAGTGCTTTCTTCCGTATCGCCTTCTGGGATTTCCCTCTCCTATTAAGCYGGGCTTCTTTAGGTGACGTGCTGTATTAGCTACTTTATTGCAGCCGTGCTGCTTGCCTGTTTCCAAAGACTGGAAGGCACACTCTATGCTGACAATTTCTTCCCGCAAACTTGACTGGTAAGTAAGCTTTAAAGTGKCTTGCAACCACTGCCAAGTCTGACAACAAGCTTCATAACAAACCAGTACAGCTCTGAGATCTCTCTGTTGCTCCCATGGGGAGGCAGGGAAGATTTTATGGAGTGAGAAGTGATGGAGAAAGAACGGATTGCTTTATGATTCCATCAGGCAGCACACTCAAGGTGAGTAACACTGGGCACACATCTGCTTGGCAGTGTCTCTTCCTGGCGAACAAAAAGAGGTAGAGTCAAATTCAGATGTTTAGGCCTTTGTATGCTGGACAAAATCCAAGATTTGTCTTAGCACCTTGCACTCTGCCTTTGCCACTGAGCATCATGCACAGATGAACAAGAAAATAACTCAGGAGTGTGCGGTTAATGAGATTGTGATCTTTTTGTGATAGGAAGAGATTGCTGATGTTCATTTGGTCAGCATTTCCTTTTAAAGACTGCTGATTCGTATCAGAGCTCTCTGTTTAGCCCTGTAAATGRCCATGCCCAAAACAGCATACTGAAAGGTAAATTTGTCATGAAGGAGAGCAAATCTTGGCTCTGTCTCTTCCTATCATTTAATTCTACCTCACCCAGAATTAGGTAATTCTGACTTTATGACAGTCATGTGAGTTCCTGTGGCTCCTGGGCAAGGCTGATATGTCATGGAGTCACTATGTCTAGTACAGGAAAATTTAAATCATGGCATTTTAATTCAGGAAGCTTGAATTTAATACATAGTTGTGTCTTCAAAGAAAGTGTCTGTATCCTTCAAAGCCTTGCTGTACAGAGCTCCCAAAAGTGCTGCTGATAGTGCTGAATCTTGGTTCCTGTGTTGTCAGTAGGAAAACTCCCATCCATTGCAGTGGAGCCAGAGTTTCATCCTCTGTATTTTCAGGCTCTGTTCTGGTATTTTGTGATTACAATCTTGCATGCAAGAAGTTTAAAGAACAGTGGTAATACACAGAGCACCTGTCATCCTAAGCTTTCTATATCTGAAGCAGCAGGCTAATTCAAACTGACCCTGCATCAGAGACCAGAAACCAAGTCTCTACCTCTTGTCTGAGTGCCGGATCACTGTCCAACTCTTGCGTTCATTCTGTGTCTGTCTCTTTTTGGTCCAATGGATTTTGAGCAGGACTGTAGCAGTGCTGCCACTGCTCACAGCAGTGGCAGACATAAGCCAGTCATGTCTKGTTAAGCCCCTCAAGATGCGTTGGCAGAGGGACCTCACCGCTGGGATCCCAGTTGGGCTCATGCCCACCAATGCTCACTCAGTCTTGCGAATATGCAAAGGTGGAACCAGAGATGCCTGAGGAAACATAAAGGCAGAAACTAAGTCTCCAGCTTGAAGAAGGTCAGCTTCACCAAGGTCAGGACAGCTAAGCCAGGACTGCAGTTTTGGATTCAGGTTCCTGAACTCTGTGTGAAGCATGCTTTATGTGCCTACCTCTTTCCAAAGATCTGGGCCAAGACAATGCAGGAAGCTATAAACCTAAAGATAGAATGTTTTTTGAACATTACAGTGCAGGTAAGCTGTTTTTTATGGCCCCTATTTCAAGTTCTATTTTTTGCCAATTATCTTTCATGAAGAGCAAATAGTGAAACCTTGGCGATGAAAGGGACTGTGAGCATGTGACAGACTGGAAGTGTGACATGCTTGCTGTGAGCTGGACTTTGGTGAAATAAGCCTTTGGCTCTTGCTCTATAAAGGGAGCAAGATGAAGAGAACTGTTTTCTAGGTAGTGTTCTCCTATCTACTCCTTTCCTTGCCCTCTCTTTCATTTTCCRTCTGGAGCCAGCAACTTTTTAAATGCTCTGCAGCCACCTAGAGGAAAAATATGCTSTATTGTAGTTAATTTTATAAGGATTAAGCCAGAGAATGGGCTCTGCAGAGTTTTTAAGAATGTGTGATTCTAGACTAGCCAGCCTGTTTATTATTGTATCGTGAGACTTCCTTGGAAATATATACAGTGTATCATCATCAAAAGCTGAAGATAACTTCAGTTTATGTTTAGACTTTGGAAATATTTCCTGCTTCATGTCCTCATTGTGCTTGTTATTGAATATGACATATTTTTGTGACAGATAGCATAGCAGGGCTGCAGTATGCATTGTAGGCAGGGAGAAGGAGATGATCTGTTTTGAATTTTTATGTTAGGAGATTTAAAGCTTGCATTATTTTATATGGCTACCTCATGAATATGGCAGTATGCTACTGGCATAACTAGATGGTTTATGTTTCTCTAGGGCCATGACTTTAAAACCTTTCAGTAATTTTTGAGGTTCTGTGGTGTTTATAAACTCCTGACAAATCTCTGGCTTTTCTCAGATGAGGACTGTCACAAGTAATACACTAATGGGCTCTCTGTCTTCTACAGTGAAAGTTGATGCAGTCAGATTCATTTAGTCTATACCATGTTCATTTGCAGTGCATGAAACATAACAAAGTTTAACTCTTGATTGAAAGTACCACTTGAATGCTATAAAGTTACGTATTAAAACATAGCTGAATTGCCTGAACTGATTATTTTTCTGTTTCTCTAGATAAGATGTAACAGCTCAGTCTCCACTTGTGCCTGAAGAACTGGAGACTGGGTGAAATCTTTAAAAATCAAGTCTAGACACAGAGAAAAAGATAAAATGTTTTGTCAATTATATAATCTGTAAAATCTGTAAAATATTACTGATTTTTCGTGGCAGCTATGACAGAGGACACTGAAAAATTCTGTTACGATGGAGTGACTTTCTATCACAAGGCAGATTCACATAAGCAGGCATAAGGTAGTCTAAGCTACGCAAAGTGTGTGTGCACAATGAGCAGACTGGAAATGCGGAAGTACTGGTATGGATGTTCAGAAGATCCACTAGAACATCATCCATGCCTTTTTTRCCATCCATGTCATACTCAAATACCAGTATGACATCATGGTATTCAAGCTACTGAAGAYTGAACATTGCTGTGTTATGTAAGAACAGGATAAATAATATGGAATTTTATTGGTTTAACAAATTCTAAACAGGGGATTATGAAATTTAGGGATTAGTCTAGGTTTTGGCTTCTGAGTGGRGATGATGGAGTTTTGAAGACAGAAAGTGGGTCAATTTGGTCAAAACTGCAGCAGTGTTTTACAATCTAATCCATAGGGAAGCAGTGATGAGCACATAGGCTCTGGACCTTAGCCGTTGTGTCTAAGAAAGGTACTTTTATTGGTAGAAAATCCYTTCAGAGGTGTATTTTCTCTGTGAACATTAAACATGCAGAGCACAGAGTTTTTGCTCCAGAAAGATTGGTACCACATTGGGTAGCACCCAACATACTGCTATTGTAAWTTTCAGCAATTATATGATGCATATTTGCAAACAGATCATTATGAATATTTATTAACTGAAGCAGTACTTCAGAAACCAGGTTCCAGTTTTGCAGGTGAGTTTACCTCTGTACCTTTTTGTTCATCCAAACTTTTAATGCAGATGACCTCTTTAAAATGAGTTTGGAAGCACTGTCCATTCTAGAGCAAAGTTATWATGGTTGGGGTTTTTTCCAACTAAATATACAAACTGCAGGTCATGCAATGTACAGACAGCCAAATCCTTTTGCAGTAATCCCACTAAAGAAACAGTTTGTATGCATACTGCTAGTACAAGTAAAAGAGACCAAGTATTGATGGGCACATTTCAGTGTGATGCTAGGCCCTTGCTTGAAAGGTKTTAAGAAGTGTATGCTATGTGTCCACCCTATTCCAACAATTCCTTATTCAGACACCTATATAATGTACACAGAGATGTCATTTTTAACTTCTTCATTTCAAGATATTTGCTATGTGTGAATTCAGTCAAAACTGAGTTAGCATACATTCAAATCACAAAATCACAGAATAGTTGGGCTAGAAGGGACCTCTGGAGATCATCTGGTCCAACCTACCTTCTCAAGCACAGTCAGATAGAGCAGGTTGCCAAGGACCATGCCCTGTCAGGCTATGAGTATCTCAAAGGATGGAGACACCACAACTTCTCTGGGCAACCTGGTCCAATGCTCAACTATCCTCACAGTGAAGAGTGTTTTCTCATAGAACTGGAATTTTCTGTGTTTAAGTTTATGCCCATTGCCTCTAGTCTGGTCACAGGGAACCACTGAGAAGAATCTGGCTCCATTRTATTTACATGGTTCTGTCAGATATTTATACACATAGATAAGATCACCCCTGAGCCTTCTMTTCTGCAGGCTGAACTCTCTCAGCCTCTCCTCCTATGAGAGATGCTCCAGTCTCCTAATCATCTTTACTACCCTTCTCTGGCCTTGCTCCAGTAAATTCATGTCTGTCTTCTACCGGGGAGCCCAGCCTGGACCCAGCACTCCAGATGTAGCTTCACCAGGGCTGAACAGAGGGGAAGGGTCACCTCCCTCAACCTGCTGGCAACTCTCTGCCTGATGCAGCCCAAGATAATCTTGGCCTTCTTTGCCACAAGGACRCACTGCTGGCTTATGTTTGACCTGTTGTCCACCAGGACYCCCAGGTCCTTCTCTGCAAAGYTCTTCTCTAGCTAGTCTTCTCCTAGCTTGTTGGATATTTCTTTCAAATGTCATAACTTGAAAAGTTAGACTCTGCAYGACCTAGCACAGCTGTGCCAGAATGAGGGCAAAACCCTCTCCCACTTCCTGAAAGTGAATAGGAAGGCAAGTGGTCATTTCTTCTAGGGGCCATGGATGGTGTTTCCATATTCTGAGCAGTTTTTGAGTAAAAATGCACTCTCTCTGAAAGTAGCAAGTCTTCTGCTCTACTGTACTGTAACCTTCAGCTCTAGGAAATATTCTGAGTCATACCAGATGCTTCTTGGAGCCCAGCATGGGACTTTATTGTCTTCCTCAGTCATAGTTCAGCTATTTCCCCATGGAGGGACTTTAGCCAGCCTTTCTGTTCTCAGGACCAGAAACAACTTTTAAAGTAACAGATGCTTATATGGATCTTAGCACAAGATAGTAAAAGCCTATTTAACATACTAGTAAGAATAACAGCATCATGAAGGCAGAAGTGGTGAAGGTTGTTTGTCTGTTTTGGGGGTATTTTTGATTTATTTGGTCCCACATCCCTCCTTTTAAGTGCCTTTATGACTGCTATTGCACATTCAGAGAAGATTATAAACATAATGTCAGGGTAGTTTTGTCCCAATAACGTTAATTCTCTGCAGTTTTAGAAAATGTTCCAAAACATTGCATTGTTCATTTTACCATATTCTTGTGGGTAATGTTGGTTAAGGCAATAAAATGCAATTCTGGACAGCATGCTCTTTATATAAARGCTAAAAATACACAKAGAATACTCTTTTTGGCATTTTCCAAAGGCCTTTGGATAATACTTTTAGTGGTGTGTACTACAGGCTTATGGTGATACTGTGCAGCATAGTATGGTTTTTCAGAGGTCTGCAAGGACTTTCATGTTTTTGTGAGTCACTGGAAAATACTTTTTGCTTACTGTTTGTGAGGAAAGTATGGATTATCAGCTTTTTTAAAGGAGCTGGATATGCAAAGAAATCAAAATTGAATTACCYTCTGTCTTTGGTATGTTGAAAATTACAAACAATAATTATCACTTGAATTTAAAGAATCTTTTTTCCCAACTTGACAGGACTCCTCTAAACAACTACTTTGGAAGGGTGCCTTGGCAATGCAGGAATAGATGTGGATATCTTGTATGTTTCTGTTTAATGATYTATGAGTGCCAAATCTATATCTGTATCAGGAACAATGGCATTCAGAGTGAAATTAGGACTCCTCAGTTTATGCATATCGTGACTACTATGCCCAAGAAATCTTAAATCACATTCAGCTCTCAATCTTTAGCGATGTTCCATATTTTATCATTTCTTTCTGCTTGGTTTCATGTGRCAGAACAGTCTACAGTTGACTCAAAGATGTAAAATAAGTCAGAGATGAGGATGAAACTTGAACCACTCAGATGCTCACTACCGCAACCTCCTCCTCTACAATCTGCCAAGAGTAACTGTGATACTCTCAAACATTATGGCCAGTGCTCTCAATGATTTCCCTGCAGAAAGCGTATGCCTGCAATAGATTTCTGATTTGCTACACACSGCTCACAGAAGATGAACTGTGAGTTGCCTTTCTGCTCCCACATTTCTAGGGTTTTTTGGAGCCAGTTCAGCAGTGTGGGAGTTCTTATACCATGGAGGAGTCTCCAGGGCAAAGCATGTGTAGACTGGCTACCATGTACTCCATGTGCTTTCCTGCTTAACAGAGTAGGTTGAGGCTTTTATAATTTTACTTTGTTATGGACACTTTTATCAGAGCCCTGATTTAAGKAGTGTCACCACTGTTATACTGTGTGGGAACAGCACAAAGCTAATGCAGGTATAGTTACCTAGCTACCTTGGCAGAAATAATCCATAAAGATGACTGCCTTTGCTTCATGAGAGAGCCTGTTCCACARGCAAGGATTTTGAGTGAATTGTCAATAAATGTAAGGACTTCTGTGTTTTTGTCAGCCTCCAAAATTATCTTCTTCATGAGTTACTTGCTGCTTTTTTATTAATATCAGTAAATTCTGGAGGAAGAGAGATTGATCTCAAGCCTCAAAGCCATAAAAGGTCTCCAACTCCAAATATCAARCTTCAATACTTCAGTAAGATTAAACATGCACACACAGACAAGAGAGTTTGCAATAGCAACAGCATGAGCCTTTCCATTATATTCCAGTGTTAGGCTCATCTTCTGATCTTCTTACCTTGTGAAATGACTTTTGCACTTTGTGGCCATAAATAATGGAAACTRCTTGTGACCTCTGTAGGAAGAACAGCCCAAAGAAACTTTCTTGTAACAATGTAACTTCTGACAGAAGACACTGGCTTTTATTTTTCCTGTAAAAGAGGGAAAAAAGGGTCTAATTTTGGATCCAGAAAATGAATCTGGAGTTCTGTTCCTAAATTGTGAGCTCTCCAGTTTGATTATAGGGATCCAACTTGGCTGTCATGTAGAATTTGGCTGTTTTCATAACTGATGCTAAATTAGGCCAACCTTGTGCTCAGCCTCAGATATTTGCATACCAATAAGTTCTCCTGAAAAGTCTGTCTCACAGGATGGTCGGACTGGAAATTGATCCTCCTCTTTAGGCAGATGATCCATCAGGCTTTGGAGTTTTTAATGTGCAGCTAGCCCAGATATGGAGAACAAGTCCCTGCACTGCCTAATGCCTCAGTTTCCACCTATGTAAGGTAGGAATAGTGATGTATTATCTCCAAGCACTTTTTAAAAGTCCATTGGAACTGATGGAACAGGGAAGGRGAAGATGTTCACGGTTTCCATCTGTGTAGATCCATTGCTTGTAGGTACCAAAAGGTTTGAATAATGTGCTACATTATAKTTCTGTTGTGAAATGAGAAAAACAAAATATTAAATGCAAAAAGACACAGTCCCTCCTAATACAGTTGGTTTGGGATTTTTGTATACTGCAAAGTAGAGTACAGCCAGTGACACAGAACATCTGCAATTTCAATCCCACATGGCATGGACTATGGCTGCAGGATCCATTGCTGTGATCTTTCTTATTACTAATAGTGCATGTAACACAGGACTCATTTCTTGCCCTTTGTGAGACTTGGAGCCTTTCCATAGTTTAATGTGAAAAAGGGCTGTTGCTGCAGTGTACTCATCCTGTTTGCTTTGAAGATGTGGAAGCAGTGTGTGTGTCTCCTTCAGGGGTGAGTCCCACAGCTGCTGGTTGCCTTTATTTTCCTGGATTTCTCTTTGCAACAGTTTGTGCTTATACACACCTGTTTAGCACCAGCGCTAACATACGCCTTGCAGGCAATACAGGCAGCATCAAAAAGAGTCACAGTGAGGTGTTCAGGACTMGGGGAGGGTTGAAAGGTTGCCTCTTCTATGGTGCTGGGCTCCAAATAACATGCTTTGGAGAAGGAAGGCTTACAGGAAAGAAGAGCACTTTTTCCCTAGCTTGATGCAAACAGGTTTCAAAGCTTGTTTTATTCACTCTGTGTTCTTGGTGGTCTGATATCTCCCTGTATTGCACGTCTTCCCTCACTGGTAGACTGGCACGTGAAATCCACTATTTATTTTTAAAGAGAGCCATATTATGTACTTCAGCTACGTAGAGAAAAGTGGTGTATAGGAAATGTCTGCTTTGTTCCATGTGCAAGCATGTATATGTGTGTACTACTCCTGTGCCTGGGAAGGTATCTTTTTGTCTAAACAAAAGTATAAGGCTCTGGGAAGGTATGGCTGAGTTTAAAGGATGCTAGAGAGGAAAGCTATGACATAGAAAGGAAAATAACATCTCCTGCTATCCATTAGAACTACTTGGGACAGAGTGTGGGATTATTTTATTGTCACAGGAGTGCACAAATAATTGTGTCAGCTTGCTTAAGATGSAAATACCTGTCCTTTTTAATCAGCATGCTGTTCTGTTCTTAAGGTAACACCAGTATCACATGGGATCTCTCACCTAAACTCTGGTGGTGATAGGATTTTCTCTCATATAAAAGATAGTGAAACAAGAGGCATCATCGGAAAAATAATTTTTTTTAGAAATCTTAATATATTCTTAGTATAAAATTTTGGACCACAACTTCATTACATCAGTATATGATTTCACAGAGGGCAGAGTAAAGGCTGTCTGAGGYACCTTGTGTGTATTTCCACTGCTGGTAAAATGGCATTATTTTATAAGTAACTTCCACTGCAGTCTTCCTGTGGAATTATTTCTGTATGGCTATGATTTTTTGACATTTAAGCCTTTGATGTATATTCTCAATTTTTTTAAAAAGCAAATATTTTGGTCTGAAAAAGAATCACAATACCTTGGAAGAGCCAAAAATCTCTTAATGGGCAGTACAATAACTGGACATTGTTGCTTCATTGTCAGAAAAAATCCAAATTTTTAATATAAACATATTTTTGTGTTGTTTGAACAAGCCAATCAGTTTAGAGCAGTTAGTGGCATAGAACCTATTTATCAAATTCAAAGGAGGAACGAAGAAGAGACAGAATTTGAAGTTATACACAAGAATTTTGAAATGTATCAATCACTGGAGGGGGTAAAAAAGAAAGCTACAGGCCCACAAAAGATTTTTGAAAGGGGAAAATATTAGGACAGCACACGAGAATCAGTTTTTAATTTCAACTAATGAAACACCCCATACTATCCTTCTAATACGACTGAAGAATAACATCAAGAGTAACTGTGAGAAATGTAATTAAATGTCAGAAATAAACACAACTTAAAAAAAAAAAAAAAAAGTGAAGTCAAAGCTTGACCATGGGACATTGCCACCTCTCTCTTGCTAGCCAGCCCCCCAGAGGAAGGACATCTCCTCTGCTACAGCCTTTCCCAGAAGTGCCCTTTGACTCTCTTGGTGGCCTTGCCTGGAGTTTCCCGCGGGGCACGCTAGAGGGAAGCAGTGACTGTGTTGGTTATCAAACAAACCAAGTATCAGCTCCCTGTGGATTTCAGAAGGGATATAAAAAGACCCCCCCTCAGCTGAACTGCCAGTCTGTCTAACTGCAATTAATATTAAGGCATTAAATTTGCCAGCAAGGAATTTCATGAGAAGAAAAAAATCGATTTTGAGTGTTGACTAGGCTTGGCAGTTGTGAATATACTTTCCTTTATTCCCATTTTTCTTTATTATTTAACCTTAAAAACAATTAGCAACTACAACTGATTAATAAAACAACAGCAATCTGACAACTGATCCTCAGCCAAACCTAGGGATTGAGCCCAACAGCTGTTATGAGTATTAAGCACTGAGGAAAATAAGAATCACACAAGCAATTAGGGGTGTAATGAATGAGAATGCTGATAATGAAAAAGCAGAGGAGACTGGGGGTGAGCCTATGCCCTGGTCTTTCTTAGTTWTTAATATAGATGTAGCCTGAGCATCTGAACCCATAGTTCTGGGGACTGTCCATCGCTTGGCACATTAGGTTTTGGTGCYGGGAAGTTGCATGACCTGATACGAGCAACTGAGGCAGCTTAACTGCACTGGTTCCTGCTGGGGCTGGCATCGTCTCTAAGTAACCAGAGACTCTCACGGTGCAAAACTGTAAATCTGTGCTCTCAAAACCAGAGGAAGTACCTCAGGTTTAGGATTTTATAATTCCTAAGGCAGGAAGTCAGTGAGCACATAACCAGCCTAGCACTGGCAAGCATCCCTAAACTCCCTGGGCTTAAGTAATAACTACATTTTAGTGGAGAGCAGTAAAATGTGTTTGCTCAAGGAGGCTAGCACAGCAACGAAAAAGGTAATGAAATGCTATCTTGATATCTGACTCCCTCTGTGGAGAATACTGGAGGCTGTCTTTGTGCTCRTAATTTGCTACAGTAGCAAACAAGCATCTACTTCACTGTGAAATGAGACAGGGACCTCTTAAATGGCGTGGGGGATACTGAACATCTCCTGTTTTATAGCGGTGCCTGTGAACCACAGAACAGGATGCTAGCAAAAGAGCACAGCATGTGGTGGCCAAAGCCAACTGTGTAAAGCTGTTCAGTGGAAAGGTGACCCTATACGCTTATGCAAGGCCTTTTATCAGTGACGATACCAAATAGTGCCAAGCATGTTGTCCTAATYTGTTCCTTGCAGCCTATACAGGAACATCTGCTATTCTAAAAGATGTGAAGGGACCTACTGCAGAACTAAAGCAAAATGAAAGTACATTTTTGCTAAGAAGTAAAGTTATTTCAAATGAAAACTGCTGGGCTGTAAACACAAAAATGTTGTCTATTTGATACAAAGCAATTCTATTTGTTCATATTATGTGTATATGGATAAATGCAGGATAGATACCTTTTTGTATTAGCACTTATGTTGCTTATTTGTCACAGTGAATTTTTAGGTAAGTTCATGTTGGGGGTTTGCTGAGGGTAAAAATGATTGAAAGCTCATGAAAATGCCAGGCAGAGCTATTAAGTATAACTGTATGGAAGGTCATGGAAATAGCCAGTGACTTTGACAAGGGGAAGTGCTCCTCTTTAAGGAGCACTGTTGACTATCATAGAATCAGTAAGGTTGGAAGGGACCTCTRGAGATCATCTAGTCCAACCTCCCCRCTCAGCAGGGGCACCTAGAGCATGTTAGACAGGGTTGCRTCCASGCGGGCCTTGAAGATCTCCAGAGAAGGAGATTCCACAACCTCTCTGGGCAACCTGGTCCAGTGCTCCGTCACTCTCACAGGGAAGAAATTACCTTTCACGTTCAGGCGGAACTTCCTGTGGTTCAATTTCTGCCCATTGCCTCTTGTCCTGTCACACGGGACAACTGAAAAGAGTTTGTCCCTGTCCCCTTGGACCCTTCCCTTCAGGTATATATTATACACATTGATAAAATCCCCCCTCAGTCTCCTCTTCCCCAAGCTGAAGAGGCCCAGCTCTCACAGCCGTTCCTCAGAGGACAGATGCTCCAGCCCTCTGATCATCTTTGTAGCCCTATGCTGGRCTCTCTCCAGTAGCTCCGTGTCTCTCTTGTACTGAGGAGCCCAGAACTGGAAACAGTACTYGAGATGAGGCCTCCCCAGGGCTGAGTAGAGGGGCAGGATCACCTYCCTYSACCTGCTGGCAACACTCTTCCTAATGCAYCCMAGGAGACCATTGGTCTTCTTGGCCACAAGGGCACATTGCTGGCTCATAGTCAACTTGTCATCCACCAGCACTCCCAGGTCCTTCTCTRCAGAGCTGCTCTCYAGWAGGTCAGTCCCCAGCTTGTACTAGTGCCCAGGGTTATTCCTCCCCAGGTGCAGGACTCTGCACTTGCCCTTGTTGAACCTCGTGAGGTTCCTCTCTGCCCAGCTCTCTGGCCTGTCCAGGTCTCTCTGAAYGGCAGCACACCCCTCTGGTGTATCAGCCACTCMTCCCAGCTTGGTATCATCAGCAAACTTGCTGAGGAGGCACTCCATCCCCTCRTCCAGGTCACTGATGAAAAAGTTGAACAGGATGGGACCCAGTACTGAGCCTTGGGGGACGCCACTCACCACAGGCCTCCAGCTAGACTCCACACCACTGATGACAACCCTCTGAGCTCAGCCTTTCAGCCAGTTCTCAATCCACTTCACTGTCCACTCATCTAACCCACACTTTTCTGAGCTTATCTAGGAGGATGTTATGGGAGACAGTGTCAAAAGCCTTGCTGAAGTCAAGGCAGACAACRTCCATTGCTCTCCCCTCATCTACCCACCCAGTCTTTCCATCACAGAAGACTATCAGATTGGTTAAGCAGGATTTCCCCTTGGGAGCTTATCTGTGTTTGAAAGGACAGTAACTTTCTCTCCTAGTRTTGTATAAAGCACTCCCAGTGACTCCAAAGCATCTTGCAGGCGTTAGGGCTCCTGCCTGCTTTTGGTTGAGGTGCTCCTTTTCCAGGCCGTAGCTATGGGGAAGGTTTCTAGAAAAGCGAGCCAATACTTATCCATTTCCTGAAGACAATTTTTAGTCCCCAGTGAGGGAGTTTGACATGAAAAGCTCATTTGTGACTTTCAGCTCTTCGTCTCTGGAGACTTTGTGCCTCTCACAGGTGCTACAGTGTCCTCTTGGGACTGGCAACAGCAGCAGGTGTGCAGGGGCCTGGGTGCTCCTGCCCAGGGACACCCATGGGTCCCATGCAGAGCACCCAGGGGAAAGTGGGGAGATGGAGGGCCTGTTTTTTAAGGGGCTGAGTGTGCCTTCCCCACACTATGTCCCTGCCTTCCAATGATTTCCCTTGGAGCAGCGGATGCTCAGCATTTCTGAAAGCGAGCTGTTAGCATTTGCAGAAGTGCTAAGGCATTTTTTGTGTACTCAAAAACTGTTGTGAACCTTTTGCCAGTTACATTTTAGGCCTGTGCCAAATGGCACACATTCTGGGTGAGCTAACTTTAAATATAGTGGTGACATACGCAGTAGCAGTTTTGCTTTGGGCCATCTTAGGGGCTTTGCTCCCGGCCACATTTTGCAGTGATTGCRTTGTACACAGTGGAAGAAGATGATGGTATTAACAAGCATCTGGGGGATTTCCTAGCACAGAAACTGCTCAGTTATGCTGCATCACTCCTGCTCCTTTAYAGATCTCTTTAAGTCTGGCATTTAGTAGTGCTGCCATTGAGAAAATGGGCATATAGCTGCTTTGAGACCTGCAAAGCAGGGAGAGGCTGGAGAGAAGGCGCCGTTTCATCCCTTGCGTGGCAGGGCATGTGCTTGTGGCCTGCAGAACTCCTCCATTTAACGCTGCTGCTGTTACTCATTTTTGTTGTTGTTATTTTCATTATTTTTATTATTACTATTATTAAATTAGTCTTCTCCAGGGAATAAGAAGCCTGTATTCTGTATTAACACAAAATTGTTGCAAATGATATTTGCCTTCTGCCAYTGATGTCTTCGTCCTCTCTGTGTCTTGGTTCTCATTCCACCTCCCTGTTGCTGTGTGATTCTCTCCTGGGTGCAGCTGAGCCTTTTCTGCATCAGCACTGCTCATCAAAAAATGAGCTGAACCCTTTGGACATGGCAGCAGCAAAGTATTTAACTCTTTGACCATTTAGCACAAGCTGCTGTGGCATTGAGCTCCATGTGAAGAAANAAAAAAAAAAAAAAAAGAAAGAAAGGAAAAAGGATGATTCCAAAGCTCACAGAGCTATTTGTCAAATCTTCTCTTGCTTATTTGTTTCTGGGCATTTTTCTGCAGGTCCTGCGTGACAGACATGTGCGAGTGTCCAGTTCATAAAAACTGCTACTGYGAGTCATTCCTGGCCTATGCCCGAGCCTGTCAGAGGGAAGGCTTGAAAGTCCAGTGGATCCCTGAGCAGAACTGTGCAGGTAAGTGTTTTCAGATTGCTTCATTGCAACCCAGCACAGGGTATTATCCTGGGACTGGTGGAGGAAGATCAGAAATGAAGAACTGTTTAGAAAGGGCTGGAATTACATCGGCAGTGTGGTTAAATTGTGAACTACRGAGAAAGACCTTACCAGGAAAGATTTTCAACTAGCGAATATTAGAAATGTTTATTTCTTTGCAAAACTTTTCACCTCTAATGCCAGATGCCACTAATTTTGTGTACTTCCAGGAAGAAGCACGTCTTTTTTATTCAGAATATGTAAATAGGTGGTTACCAATAATATTTAATTTCCTTTACCCTCCTGTTAAGGTACAGTTATATCTTCAGAGACAACATATATATATAATAGGTACAATGAGGGAAGAAGAGATAATGTTTTTAATGGGAATATTAAAATGCTGAACTGCATTAATTTTGGTGCATGGGCCAGATTCCCCATGTGATTAGTACTGCATTAATTACAAGTAATTGTGAGTAATTGTTTCCAAGAGAAGTGGTGGTCTGTGGTCATGGGTACTTGAAGTAAAATGCAATATTGCAGATGAATATTTCCCCAGATGATGGTCCTGTTAATTTAGGACACTCTATAATGGCATCAATTGTCTGGACATGTATTCAGATTTATGTAAAGCAATTGATAGTAATAAAAAAATGAGAGAAGGATATTCTACGCTGGTTAAAGAGCTATTACTCTGTGGTCCATTTCRGTGATTGTATGTGGCTCAGAGCCCACTCTCTCAACTTTAATTTCCTTTTACGTTGAAGTCACAGTAGCAAGAGTGGGTGAGAGACACAGCAAATTACGTTTGACTAACTGTTCCTCAAAGGCTTGATTTTTTCTTACAAAGGAACAGAATTATCCAAATAGGGTGTCACTAAATGAACCCACTGTTCAAGAATGTGTTCTCAAATAATATTAATGACATAAGTAATTTTAATCTATTGATCCAGTAGCAGATCAGAGCAGAACCCACAACAAACAGCCTGAATGCTTTTTACTTTATTAGTTTTGATCGAAGCACTTCAGACCGGGACCCCAGAGTGGCAGATGCCATTCCACATAGAATAAAAACWCCACTCTGTGCCTTCAGGGGTTTTTTGTAAGTGTTGGCATATCATGACTTCACTAATTGAGGTTTTCTTTCACAATTTTTGTGGTATCTTGCCAAAGAGAAGAAAAATTTCTAAGGCAAAAACAGTCCGTGAGAGAACATTATGAAGGAATTTAAACATGCATCTTCCATTAAAGCTAATGAAAGAGATACTTAAATCCACTTGAGTTTTTTAATCTCAGCGCAAACTTCTAGAGGAGAAGGGGAAATCTTCTTGTTTAGCAGAAAATGTAGATATGCTGTATGTGGTAAAGCATTCAGTATCCGAGTAGCACAGTATTCTATAGTAAATGGTATGATAAGCCTTAAATTAAATTAAAGTGCATCCACTGCACTTCTTACCTTATTAGTGCCCAGRGTCAAGGTTTTAATCTTTAACTCACTTTTTTTCCCCAAAAAAAGCCTTTTTAGTTACAATTATTGTGGCCTAATTATGGATAAAAGTTTCTGAGTATGAAACAATATATCCCTAATAAAATTTTAGCATTCTGTGACTTTCATTTCCTGTTTGACATTTCATAGCTGGTGGGATACTTGGAAGAGCTGTGTTCTGATGAAAACGGAGTATATTTATTAGTAAAACCAGGTTTTAATTATTCTTTTGTGTGTTATAAAACCAGATCTTGTGTGGTTGCCAGTTCCCCTACCCTGACTGCTGTACGCTTGGCTCATTTTTATAATCTTTAGAAAGCTTGYGCTGTCTGGACAGTCAGCCAAACGGGATGCTCAGGAGGCAAAMTTATATGTCTTGTTCCCTACATGCTCTTCCTCCTCCCTCAGCTAGGCAGTGTTTCCTCCTCTAACTCATCAACTAAATACTGCAGCACAAAGCTTGGTGTACTTTGGGGCTAGCTTGGTAAGGAGAGTTATCAGCTGTCATTAAACAGGATGGGTGAAGAGAAGAAGCTAATTAATAGTGAAGAAGGAGGGAGTTATTGTAGGAAAAGGTTGCTGAGAGCTGCATGGGAACTTAGAGGGCTTGGAAACAAATCCAGGTTTCCATGGAAGTGGTGGAGAGTGAGTGCTATTATGATAGATAGAAAAAATATATATATACGGAGGAGAAGAAAAAAGCAGGAGAGTCAGGGTGCAGGAAGGAAAAAATAAAAGAAAGTAGTATATGAAATAGGGAATATATATGCCATAGGGAAAAGAAAGATTACAAATGGAAGGAAGAGGTAAGAAACAGCAGGAAGATAGAAAGGAAGTTTTTTTTTTTTTTAAGATAGAAAGGAACATTTTTTTTTCAGCCCAAGAAAGGATAAGAAAGCAGTTTATCAGGAGGAGTTAAGTAAACTGAGGATGAGGAAAGGCCTTGTCCTCTAGTAATTTAACACTGAAATCCTGAGGGCGTTGAGGCTAATGGCAGAAGGCAGTAACCCTCACCACAGGCATGACTACACAGACAAAAGCAAGGCAAGGATGAACAGTAATAAAGTGTAAAGTGCTCATGTGAGCATCGAGAAGGGGCTGGCATGCTCCAGCAGCCTCCTAAAACCTGAACRATTTTCTTCTTTGATCTCTATGTGTTCAGTGGAACTAGGGGAGGATGAGTCTAGACCTGAATATGTCTCTCCTCTGCTGGATCTCCTCTCTTCTGCTGTGGAATTTCCTATCCAAAGTCACCCTTACCCCTGGTACATTTTGCTTACCTTTAACCACTTTACTCTGCGTGAATGAGTATCAGAGGCAGGAGGGCTTTTCAGTGGAAACTTCTTAAAACCTGAAAGCTGAAAACATCAACACAACTGCATCACTAGAAGGCCAGAGTCCAGATCTATTACCTTCTCCTGCTCCATGTTAAAGAACATTTTGCGAGCTGCAAGCACTGTGAGTGACATCTAGCTTGTAAGTCCTACGAAATGCCTGGAAAGGACAAGCCGTGCGACACCAGCAGAAAAAGCAGCATGAGTTATTGATGCACAAATGTCACCTCAGAAGTTTCTGTGGAATCAGATTTCCCAGATGCCATCTCACAAGGGAARCCTGCAGAAGATCCCCCTGTGTATTTCGGCTTTTGTGCTGGGGAAGAAGAGCTATTACCAAGTAATTACAATCGTTTCTTCCAAGAGGCACAGACAGATACAAACCTTCTCTGTGAATGTGCCAAACCGGCTGGAATAAACCGGCTCTGGTCTGAAAATTGTATAGCCTTATTAGGCAGGGTTTATTAGCTCAGGCACAGGGCTGTATTTATATGACTATATGGCTTCTGGACCGGAGCTGGCTACCATCCCGCCAGCTCAGAAAGCGGTCGGAGGAAGCTCGCATCTGTCATGCCAAACACATGTTCTAGAAGAAGAGTGGAAAAATCCCGTTGGGACTGGTAACATTGCAAAATGCAGTATTATTAGTAACTTTTGTGCTTTTTATTTTTGTGTGTGTGTGTGCTAGTTAGTGCGCTAAGGAAGTTATTACTAACAGAGCTTAGTGCTTTGAGAGAGGAATTTGCCCCGAAAGATGGGTGCAAAGGCATCACTTCTGTTTTCCATGTTTACATGGTACTGGTTCATTTCGGCAGTCCCTGGGAAGCCTACTGCAGAATGTCTTTATTTTTATTTTTCAAGCTGTTGATGAAGTGGAATGTTCTGGATCAATCACGCCACATGTTAACAACCAAAGCTCTCAACAATAAAAACCAGCCGGGGAATTTAAACAGCAGCCATCGTGCTTCCCCTCCCGCCCCAGTTTTCCCTAGACAGTAGGTTAATAATGCCATTAACAGCAGTGACTGCAGCAGCGAGCCAAGCCCTCGCATCTTCTCCACGATGCAGTCTGAAGGAGAAGGAGGTGTTTCGCCACGCAAAGGGGCATCTGTCCACGTGGGGCAGGGCAGAGCTGGGCAGCACGTACGGATACTGTGGTGGCGGAGGGCAGCYTCTAAAATATTCTCATTTCCTCTGGGGCAGAGATGAGGAAGTGGAAAGGAGATCTGGAGCCAACTTTCCTCCAACCCACCATCTGAGGCACCAAACAGAGCTCAGATGGAAAGAAAGGGCTGGCTACGAGTGCAGTAAAGCTTTGGGGGAGAAATCTCTACTGCCTAAAAACTTAAGCGTGCAGAGCTTGCTGCATGGAAATTGCATGTACCAGAGCCTGATGTTTCGTTTTTGTGGTTACTCAATTTAAGACCCTTTGAAAGGAAACTCATTTTCAGAGGGGAGGGACCAACGCTTCCGGTAAACAGGCCCCTTAAGATACTACGTGTTGTGCGTGGACAATCACTATCAGTCTTCAAACATCTCAGTCCACTTTTCTAGACAATTACTGCATGGTTTCCAAAGCCTTTTGAAGCTGCGCACATTTTAGTTTTCACTCTTACAGAGATTCAACCTCCATTTTAATACACTATGTAAGTAAGTGCAGAGCTTGTAGAGAATCTAATGTTTTACTGTACAATTAACATTGTTTGCATGTTTTCCAACCTTCTGAATTCCCCTTTTCWTTTTCATTTAATTTTATTTTTTCCTTTTACATTTTTTTCCTTCTTTAAATGCAGGAAAGTTATAGTGCAGAGCAAGATAGAAATGTAAGGGTGGAAAAAAWTCCCCCAAAGACCTGTGCCTATAGGCAGAATAAGCATATCTAGAACATAGCTGGAAGATGTTTGTCCAACCTATTTTTAAATGCTATTCAATGAAAGTTTTTTCACAGACTTCTTAGGCAGTTCCTTCTAGTATTTTCTCATGTTTAAAGCTAGAAAGCTTTTTTCCCCCTAATATCTGTCCTAATATTCAGCTGCTAATTCTGTGTAACTCCAAGATTTTCTGCTGTACTATCCAATATTTCCCTTTTTTTGTTTGTTTGTTCCTTTAATCTCTGTGTTCTGAGATCTTTGTATGCATTCTTTCCTAAATTCTTTCCTCTCTCAGGCCTGACTTACGCAAATGTACATCCTGGATGCTTGAGATTGTGTTTCCATCTATCAGCTATCTGATCAGTACATGTTTTTGCCATCARAACGGCTGTTTGAAAGAATAACAAGCTTTTATTCACTACTGAGCCATGTATTATTCTCCATACTAAAATGGCAGGATATAAATTGTTAAGAGTTTAAATATTGATCTGGTGGAGGTATAGTGCTTTTAGCTGAGCCCTCAGTGGTCTTTATGTTGGAAAACCATTGTGCTGTCAGCCGCATAAATCAATGAATGGATACTAGAATCATTAAGTACAAGAATYGCCATTTCCAGTGATCCCTTGATAAAATAGTGTAAAGCATTGAAATCATTGTTTTGTTTTTTAGAAATGGAGCTGCTGAATTAACTGCACTGTTTTTACTTGCTACAATACGCAATACTGAAACTATAATCTTAGGAAGTCTGATGTGGTGAATGACTTCCCTTTTTTTGTTCTTCTTTCCTTAAGAGTGGAAATGATAATTGTCTGTCTTTGTAAATGTTTCAGAAATCTTTGATAAAAGGCATCATACTAAATAAATAAAAACTGCTAAGCCTTAAATACAAAGCATAGATCTGCTTCTGGATAGGAACTATCTCGAAGTTTTGGGAATTTGAGATCTAGGTTTTCATTTCTATGCTTTGTATACAGTCAACTGTGTTAAAATTCTGAAAACGTTGAAGACTGTTACGAAATTAGATTTTGATACCTTTATATCTGCCATGTAAAGTAGCATTGCATTTAATGTAGTCAAATCTCTTTGCAAAAAACTTTTCTTCTAGATGATCGTAATACCAAAATGTGCTTTCAGATTTTTGCAATAGAAAGCGAGTAGAGAGGTATCTAACTTTACGTGCATGACTGTGTGATACATTTTTTTCCCTTTTAACTACCTTTCAGCAACCCAGTGTAAACACGGTGCAGTTTATGATACCTGTGGTCCTGGATGTGTCAAAACATGTGACAACTGGAATGAGATTGGCCCATGCAACAAGCCCTGCATTGCAGGGTGCCACTGTCCGGCAAATTTAGTTCTTCACAAAGGAAGATGCATCAAGCCAGTCCTATGTCCACAGCGATGACACTAGTTCTCTCTCCATGGACACTAATGTGGGCGTCACTGACACCTTTGAAGCTCACAGCTCATGAAGGACTGCAGCCGTTTGTGTACAAATTCAGCAAAGTACACACCTACTCAGAGTGTAAATATGCTCCTGGGTGTGTATTTGTGTGTTTATGTATACACACATGAGCATCTATAAAGATACATAAATGTATACTGTGTGTATGTAGATATACATATCTATACACAAGTGCCCTAAACGTAAGTACAACTCATATATTTATATATATATATGTACACACACACAAATATACATCATTTCTATATATCATAAAAGGATGAATTATTATATGTATATTTTTTGCTATAAAGTTTATGTATTGTTATTTCAAGGACACTAATCTGCAAGTCATGTGAGTTATTGTAAAAATAAACCAGGTGTTTTTAATATAATATAGTGGCATGAGAAGATTGGATGACTTTGCCATTGCATAAGTTTACCGTTTCCAAGGAAACTTTTCTAGGGCCACAGCATTGCCAGACTGGATTAGTTTCAACACAGAACCTGGATTTACAGTTGTGCGGGAAACACATTTCTCTAGAGGTGGAGGATTTATCTAGGAATATTTCATGTATACCTTAGAGCTGGATAGTGATTGGTGACAGTGGTTAATCATGCAGAGAAAGCTAGGGATCGGCTTTTATGCTTTACTGAAATTACCGTGCAAAAGGATTTCCAAAGCTGATTGGCCAGCTGCCAGCCTAGAGATATTTCTTTCTGGAACAGCACCAAAAAGTCAGGGGGCAGATTTTTAAGTGTTCGGCACCCAGCAGCTTGCTTTGAAAATTTGACTGCTTCCCATTTCATATCCTAATACTCCTTCTATGCTGTTGTGTTTGGCAGTAGCTGTGAATACACAATAAGGAGTCTGAAGAAAATATTGGTGTACCTTTTAGCCCCTTTAACATGTTCTAAACTGCTGGGTTTGTTCCATATTTCTCCAAAATATTATGCAAAAGCAAATCCCACTGTGAACTGGAGTTTTGGATTTCAGTGTGCCTTAAAACATGAAATAATGCCGTGTTTAGTAACTCATTTAATTTATCAGCATGGTTAAGAAAAAAGACAAATTCTCTCTTTCAAAAAAACAGTAGGGAATGTCAAATGCTAATTGGAAGACTGCAATTTATTTCCTTACTGGTCTTTGCTTGAGGTTTACGAACATGTGGGCTCTGTGAAGTTTGCTTGACTTTTGAAGTCTCCCAGCGGAGAAGCAATAATATGGAATTTCATTAGAAACTGTTAAAAAAGCCATACAACTTTGTCAAGCCTGAAGAAAGGGGGGTTATTTTTCTTCCACTGGAAAACCTCCTGTAGAGCCTGGTGGAATGTCCTCTGGAGATGATAGAAATCTTTGGGCATCTGATTTAGGTTTATRATGAAGTAATATCCTCCCACACAGCCACTTCCATTATGCCTTGCATTGAAATTGCACGTTGTAACGCTTTGAACAGTTTTTCTTCCTTAATTCTTCTCGCTCCAGGAAGCTTCACAAAGTCTGAGTTTATAGTGTGTGAGTGGCTGTGACACTTGGGTTATGCAACCTGCCTGCGATCCTCTCTTAGGAGATGTTGAGGAAGCGTGGATAGCGTAGGCACCACACTCTCCCAAATGCTGTACCACCACAGTGTTAAAAAGAGCTGAGCAAATAATGCCAGGAGCGTTGCACAGATGTTTGTCCAAATCTTAAATAAATTCAGCTTGATCTTTTTATGTCCCTTTTGTGTTCGTTTTCTCAGAACAACCAAATAACTCAGTTTTACTGGCAGAGAGGGTTCCAAAGCCACATATACAAGTGTACGGGGAAGCAGAATTGCAAATGTTCAGCTCCCATCAGAGCAGGAAACTGAAAGAGCTCATGTGATAACTGAACAGAGAAGCTGAAATTTAGAACAACTGCCACTGGTCCACAGAGTTAAAACATAAAATGGCAGTCATTAAAATAATTTAAAGCATGAGTTAGATCAAAGAACATTACCATCTACTTGAGCTTTCTATGCTGAGATATGGGGTCTAAAACATTAAGAAGGTTATTTGCCCAGCTCTAGTTTAAGGTAGATTTTTGTTACTTGCTAATCAGCGTTTCTAAAATACATGCTAAGTGTTTAGCTGTAATGCAGATGGAAAGTTCATAACGAATTGCATGAGTGAGCAGTGTAAAGAACTGTCTTTTCTTCTCCTGGCTAACAATGGTGAATGAAAAAGAAAGAAGAAGCCCTCCAGCTCTTGCAGTCCACTGATCACATTCAAGCAGTGCTAACTGATATCCAGTGAAGAGGTGACTGAGACCATCTGTAGTATGATTTTTTTTTTTAATCCTAAAATGGTTCAGTTTGAAATCTGACCTACAGGTCATCTCAAAATAAAGACTCATTCCTCAGCTTAGTTTTGGAAAATCTACCAAATTAGTGGCAACCCCCTACTTTTTGCTTTAATGATGTGGGCTGAGGAAAATAGGAAAGTGATTTTACCTCTAATCCGTCTGATTCTGCCTCTCTGGTGCTGTACAGCTTTTTCCTCCAACCTCCAGAGCTATCAAGGGAACAGTAGGGCTATAGTCTGCCTAGTTCACCTGTACACTCTGAGGTAAAGAAGTTCTGTTTTTCTAAAGACTGACTCCAAGCTTCAGTTTAGCACAGGCTTTATATCTGTAATTACTCTGTGCCAAACTGAGATATTCAGACCAGATCAGTCCCAGGTGTGGCTGTCTCATGCCTCTCTCCTGCTCATCCTTCTTCTTCCAGACTGTTTAAAGGTTGACCGTCTAGCCCAATAACATTAATAGCAGCATTACCAGCATTGGCCTCAGAGAGTTTGGGTTACAGCCCATCTTTGTCCTTAATTCAGCATTTCTTTCTAATTCTGCTGTCTTGGCTCATGCAATATTATTCCTAGGATGCTAAAACTGGAAGCTTCCTGCATATCCCTGGGGAATTTTTGACAAAATTCTCTGATAATCCAATTTTAGTATGCTCTGGCAATAATGTGCTGTTAATAATAGCATAAGGTTGATAAACTGTATGGTATATTCACCACACAAAATTGATGGTTTTATAACTTTGGGTATTGTCTATGTTTATGTCACTATGTGCATATAACTTTATGCCAGTTCATAACGTGAAATACATTTCAAGGAACAGAGGTTCCAACCAAAGGGCGATCCAAAAGGAAAGTCTGATAAACAGTGCTGTAATCCAGTAGATGGAGTCAAGGAAAGACTTGCATCAATAGCTTTGCCATTAACCTGCTATGAGGTCTCTGGCAAGTCATTTAATACTTTGTACTTCAATAGGGAAATAGGGCATTGATATTTATGGCATTTTTAAAAAAGTTTATGGATAAAAAAATCTTCTAAAATGCTAGACAGCACTGCTGGAATGTCAGCTGGTGTTTTGCCACTCTTCTCAGGTCTGCTTTGCATCATGTTGTCTCCCTGAGATATGATATGTCTCCCATATCTCCGATATCATTGTCACTTCAAAGCTAGCTTTTTGTTGGCATATGTGGAGGTAGAATACATATACCTCCTCCCCATTTACTGTCAATTGTGTCTATCTTTGTCAGAAATACTGTGGTTTATAAACCATGGAGATAAAACATAGCCAAACAAAATAATTTGGGTTGCAGCCAGAACATTCTGTAGGTACTTCCAGGTCTTCCAAGAGCACTCCTTCTTCTACAGAGCTAGGTATGCTACTTACAGCAAAAATGAAAAGACTCTTAATATCCTTCCCAGATGTTACCCTATCCTTACATCACATTAGTAGATTCTGGTAGATAACCTAAAAGAAAGAACTGCTTCTCATTGGAAGTTTCACTTCTTTTGAACACAGGATTCAAATGCAGTTCAACACTGCTTAGCCTCCCATTGACAGAACCTAACATTTGCAAAAGCTGGACTGATCCTTGGAGTGACTGTATAGAGTTGGTGGAGGGTGGAGGGCTGTCCTTCATTAAAAGAGGACAAAGTAAGATCAGAGCTTAATAGCCCATGCATTTGCACCTAGGGAAGCTGAAGAAGCAGATTTAGTCAATTGACTAAAAGCAGTAAGATGTTTCAGGCATTTTGGGAAGTGTCCCAACTAAGGGGACACTATGCCAAGATTTCAGTATTTGACAAATAGGAATAAGGAAGTGGACTTCATTCCATACATACTCCTATGAATCATGTGTTGAGATCTGAATAGAACAGGTATATACATCCATAATTAAAATAAAGTTATGAGCTACTATTCCTACTTTTGGTCACAACCCCTAAGTAACAGTAGAACAAGTCACCTAAGGTAAGGAAAGTGCTTTTATTTCCTGGGCTGAATTTAGGCAAACATCCGCAGAATTTGGAAAGGGGGTTGGTCCCTCATGCTTTCACTAACAAAGCAAAGCTGTTATGTTTTCCTCCATGATGTATGTTTTAGTGAACATACATATATTCCCCAGTCTACAATAGTGTAAGCAAAGGTACAAATGCACATTTGTAACTATCTGGTTCCTTTGAGATACAATTGAAGGTTTTACTAAATACTAACAGCACTCAAGCCTTTTTTTTTCCCTCAACAACATCTTTTTATCAGGCAGCAACGTTGCTGAATGTCAAGCAGTATTTTAAAAATTCTAAGGAATGTTAAATATGAAATGTGACATTCGCAAAGCTATTTGCATGACTTTACTCTTTTTATTGTGAGTTTTTCTAGGCTTGCATCAAGGAGCAAGCTAGCTGTAGCACAGTGTGTGTTTGTAAGGGGGAGTATAATTACTTTATAATTGATCATGTTTTGTATTCTCCCTTGGGATGCTTATACCAGGACACCAGTATAATTTGGTTTTGTACATGAAAGTGAAATGATGGGAATGTAGGAATTGCCTGCCCAGACAGAAACATGATTTTTTTTCTTCGCCAGTGGTGAAAAAATGCTTCAAAGCATGCTTCAAAGAATGGTATGTAAGCCTCATAATGGACAGCTGTGTAACAACCTGTTCACAGCAGTAATTTAGCCTCATACTCTGGCAGTAAGCAGTTGGTGCTTTAATGACCCAGTCTTCCAGAGCACTTATCTATGTGCTCAAACTTTGAATAACCTCATTTGCTTCAATGGGGTAATGTGCACRCTGACTTCTAACCACATGCTTAAATGGTTTGCTGGGCCAAGGCCAGAGAGTTCAGCATCTAGCAGGATCAAGTCTTAAACCTTGTGGAATAGTATTTGTATTTCTTCATTATTTCTATACATAGATCTATTTTATGGTCATGCTGCTGTCTACTGCTAGAACATCATAGATGTCAGTGCTTTTTGAAGCTTTTTGTATTAAGACTGAAGAAGATGAGAGAGAATTTTTCTACTGATTTCTGATGCCAGCAGAGCAATTTCTTACACTCTAATTATCCAATCTATTTTATTTCTTCTTTTTGTTAAAAGACAAGGACATAAGGGACTTGATTTTTCTTTTGCAGTGGTGAATGTAGGGAACAATTTCAGTGAGCTAACTATTGCTAACTGTACAGGATTTAAACTGGTGTGAGATAATACTAACACTATCCAAGCTTTGCAGTTGTGGGTCACACAATTCTGGTGTGATTATCCTCGATTATTCGATTTCTAGAACATCCCTTGGTATATTAACAATCACTACCAATTGCTTCTAGCTATAGTTAATACCAATCTTTGATAACACTGTATTGGAGTAAAAGCATCTGCAACCCAAATCAGTATAAATAATTTGCTATAAGAGATCATAGCATATAAATGAAGGAAAAAAAAAGTAATTTGTTGTAGTTACTTTACTTTCACAAAATTTTGATAAATGGTATTAATAAGAAAAAAAGGAAGAGTGAATATAAAAACTGAAGATGTAAAGAGGATTTCAGAAGTGAGGGGATTTTTTTACTTTTAAGGTATTGAAGTTCTTTAGTGAGAATATTTAGGTAGCTTTTGAAACCTACAGAAAAATCTTGATTGGGTTCTACAGAAGTTGGATCAAAACCTTAAAAGATATATGTAATAATTCAGTTTAACAGCTAGAATATCAGTGTCTTGGAAAAAAATTAGTACAGTTCAGAAGATGTTGCTTCTTCTATGTTAGGCAGCTGAATGTTTGCTAGTTTGGGATGTAAATATCTAAGGTGTTTGAACCCCACTGTACCTGATCTATAGCTCTGACTTTCTTCGTGTTGATGTATATCAAGAATTATTCCAGAGGAACCCATAGAATTACACTTGTGTTAAAAGACAAGAGTTGTTCATCTTGTTCATTGTAATTAACTGTTATCCTGGAAATGATCAAGTGGAGGAGAAGCTGCAGGGAAAATTACAGTGTGTATCACATATGTAAGATGTTTGAAGCCATTAATGTATGGATAGGTTACTTGAAATATTTTATATACAATTTGGGAAGAATGCTCTATAATGTCAAGAGCATCATTGTAGAATGTTTACAATTTGATGTTTAAAATTGCTTTGCTTTCTCATGCTAATTTTTTAAGAGATTTTACAAGAGGTGCATTCATGTAAATATAAAATATATTTAAAATGTTACTAAATTTATGTCTTCAGTATGTCTCAATTTATATCTTTGTTGAATTTTAAATGATTATGTAGTTCAATGTGGCTTATAGAACTGCAAAACTGTACAGTAACTTTGACATGGCTTGTCTGTGAGTGTCTATACAGTTTTGGCAAGAATATTGTACTAATATAATTTTGTAAAAGTAGGATTGTGATGAGTCTGTTTGTAAAAACATTATTTATTCCCTTATAAACTTAATATTTATTATCTTTACATACATAAAAAATGATGCCTGATTATTTCCTAGCTGTGACTTAAAACAACTGTTCTAATTTGTATGGTCCGATTCAGAAAAACAACATCTTCCATGCAATAACTGATACTGTGTTCTAGCAAGAACTGATGGTAAATACAGTTTTTCTTGGGAGGGGAGGGAGGTGTGCAGGGCCATATAGACTGTGTTCACCTTTAGTTTTACCTGTGATTTGGGAGCTGAGATTTTGGGGTCTTTTTTCAGCCCATGACTGGCTTATATGGTATCATTTGGCCAAGTTACTTCACTGCTATTGCCTCAGTTTTCCCATGGGTGGAATAGGAATGATAATGCTTTACAAAATCACAGAAACTGTAGGAACAATGAATTTGTTAGAAATCCACTGATTTCTACTTGAGCAAGGCTCCTGCTAATGACCATTGGGCTCCAGATCAGGTCTCACAATTGCTAAATATTTTGATTCCTTGGAAAGAAGAACCTGTCCTACCTTCAAGCGAGTATGTGGATTGTGAACCCAAACAGCGTGGCTGAGAGTAGACCTGGCTCTGGCTTGAGTGAGAAGAGGACCTGCTGCTTCTCCTCAGGAGATTTTTCCCTACTCAGCTGAGGCAAAGAGAGCATGGCAGGTAAGAGAGTCTGGCTTTTTTTTTTTTTTTTTTTTTTTTTTTTTTTTTTTTTTTTTTCATTTTAAAGTCATGGGGCTACTGGCATTGCATGGTCTGTAGCTGTGGGACTGTTGACTTGGTCTGTACTAAATATTGAAGTGAAGTTCCCAGTGACCCGTGGAGGCTGCTACAGTATCACGAGATGCTGAATGCTCAGTGACTTCCTCAGCATCAGAGACACTGATGAGGGCAGGCTCGTCTCACTAATACATATCCATTCTTATTTCCATTTGCTCCAATACTAAGCCATGAAGGTAATGCAGAGGTCACAAAGTCTGGAGTTTGAGGCGATCTGGACCTAGTTGCTGAGCATGCCAGCTGTTTACTTAAATACTCGCTCGTTATTTTTACCTCTAGACCTCAGCCTCTGTGAGAAGGGTTATTTGGTATTATTTTTTCTCATCGTAGATGCTGCAGTATTAACTTTCCTCCCAAGCAGCGTGCAGGTACAGACTTTATTCTTACAGCGTGCAGGTACAGACTTTATCCTTACTTCTCTCTCCACTTGGCCATTGGGTGAGATTAATCTTAAAGATATTCAGCATTTAATCTGCCTAGCATGAAAGGTTTACAGACTGACCTTGTTCAGAGTGTTTGCCTTTTCATGGGTGCAGAGTGTAGGTCCCACTGGTACCTCTAGCAGCTGCAAGTGCTCAGACCCCAGGTGTTTAGGACACAGAACCAAAGGGTGAACAATATGAATAATGAAGATATTCAGCTTTATGAATGAATCTTTGGAAAAGACCAGGATGAATCCACAGCTTCGGGATGGCTTTTGAACCTGAAATGCCACCCTCTGGAGTCCCTCCAACATATGATCTATATAAGTCCTGCTGAAGACAGCCTCTGCCCCATGAGGTCTAGGTTCACTGCTGAGTAGGTCCATGCTGGGCAATAAACTCCCTGAGCTGGAAGCAGAGGGGCAAAATGAGTAATACTTGTAAGGCATGATGAGCAGATGGCCTGCAGGGGGAATGGGAAAGGGCCAGGGAGGATAGGAAAGGAGGAAAAGGAGCTCCAATAGGGCATCTCTTAGATTCCAGCTTCTCCATCTCTGCTGTCTGTTTTTATCTGGTCAGCCTGAGCCTCACATCTCGTAGTAGCAATTTTTTCCCTTCCTGCTCTTTTGCATCCCATTTTGAATCAGAGAGATTCTGTCACTCATTTTTTTCATCAAAGCCCTAGAAGAGAGAATTTTCCCTACGAAAAAATAGAGAAGAAAGGATTAGCATTCAGATGGAGAAAAAAGGCTAGTAGCTGTTGTTCATTTAATTGTTCTGTGGGCTTCTTTACTCCTTTCAGACTATTCACTCAACTCAGACAATTAATCAATTAGAGTAATTTTTCTTCATCAACTACACTTTACCCTCAATACATTTGTGATGGCTGAGTGTACAGGTAATAGCTGATCTGATAGGCAGCCACACTTCTTTGAAAAATAGTATTAAACCATACTGAAAAGCTAATACTGTCCATTAAGGACTTTGAACTGATGTATAGCTTCTGTTTTTATCATTGTGTTCTGCAATCACCACATATTAAATCTCCCCTTAAAAGACAATGCTTTGCCTTCAGTTCTATTCATCCTGTTTTATTTACTACATCTGGAAATCATGCCCAGCATAGCTATTATTTCCCTGTCTCCTTCCACTGTTTTGTTGGATATGGATGTAGGATATGGTGTTTTGTAATACAGTTTCTCCTCTAAGTGTCTCTCCCCAGTGTGTATTATATACGTAACTGCACATAGAAAGATAATGCARGTGGATAACTGTATAAATAGAGTTTAAACATTCAAGAGCTGAAGTAATATATTTGATAGTGTGAAGGACAGCATTTAAATCTTTTTAATTTCATTTAAAAGCTGGAAAAAGAGCAATTTTGGTTGCTATTTTCTGAATGCACAGCAGATGGTGCTTAACAAATACGCTTTACAGCCAATATCTGAAAACAGCAAAGACTGGCAATTTGAATTTTAGTCATGCTTCTTGATCTTTACTAATTGGAAAAAACATCAATTCATCAATTGGAATCGAAGGCCCCCAACAGGATTGACTTAGTTCAATATACACGATGTACACAAATGTTTGAAGGATGGGGATGCAAGAACAGTTTTTCCAAAATAGCCTCTTGTGTGCTATAAGGAACTATACATTTGAAAAGGAATTAGGCAACAGGAGAATTGTTTCTCTCTAGATTGTTGACCTGACCTTTCCCTCCAGACTCATCAATTTTAATTAATGGGAAAGAACCAAGCTCCCAAATACGACAGTCTACTTTTTACAAGAGCAAACTTTGTCCCACCGACAAAATCATATGAAGAAAATTCCGTAATGAGACATCATCTGATGTTGCTGTACTCCCATCAGATGGGGGCATTGCTTCATGTATATGCCGGTGAAGCAAGATTTTTTCCACTGGCACCAGCACACTAACCCATGGGCAATCCTTTCGAAGTGCGGGTGGAATGTGTCCTCTGAGTAAAGCAGAGCTTGCATCATTGCTTCCTCTCTTGGAATCTGTGTAGCGAGATAAGAACAGAGATGCAACTCTGAGTGCTATTTACAGTCTCCAGTGTCAAAAACTCAAGATGTATCTCTAATAAGGCAGCTGTCATTATATATAAGCATAAGCTGTCGTGAGCCAAGAGAATAATATTAAGACAGTCAATGAGTCAGACTGCTAAAGAGAATTTACTGACACATTTAGTAAAGTTTTAAGTAAACAATATTCTTTTTGAGGTCTCCTTTTTTTCCAAGCTTTGTACTTTCTACAGAAAACATGTATTTTTAGTAGAAATTCATTACTGATGAAAGGGGTCACAATGAACATACTGGAGAGGTAAGTTTTTCCTGCACAAATGCTGATACAACACTAACAGCAGGAATACAAACATTTGCAACTGCCTTCTGTGATTATGCTGATCTCAACCTGCAGGATCTCTTCTCAACATAATATGTATTTAGTCAGCTGCAGACTGCTAGCTGTAGCAGTTGTTTGTGATGTGCAAAATCTATATGCCTGTATAATTTATCATGAAATCTACAGCATTGCACTGATGTAAAAGAATGGAGCATTTTTAGACACTGCTTGCCTGCTCAATAGCCAGTCATGCAACGGAACTGCAGCAGTTTCTCTAATTTGGTGTCAAAACCTGATTCCCTGTTAGAACTGAGACAACTGACCATCTCTAGAAGAAGTCCTAGGAGCAGGGACAATCGGGTAGCAATACACCTTATGGGCAACTGTGGGGGATGTACTCCCTCTCCTTGTTTGTAGAGGTTTTAAAGGCAAACCAGCTCAATGCAGCTGCAAGCTTAGTGTCGGTGTTAAGACTCCTTTAAGAACTTGAACAGATGAATTGGATGCTTTTCTACCACATCTGCACAGGGATGCACATGATGACCTGCCAGTTGGACTTGGATGCAGAAGTCACACATCTGCAGTAGATTTACTAGCATTCAAAAACAGAATGGTTTGAAATATGGGCTTTATCAGATTAACTTTGAAAATACATGGTGCCATGAGATGTTATGAATCATATCTGCTAGTCCAGATAGGAAAAAAACACCAGTTCAGAGTCCAGGTTTGAGAGCAAAGGTGAGTGGTCCATTAATGATTCAGAGCCCTGGAGACTTGAGTGRAAAACCATCCACCAGTTCAGCAAAGAGACTGAAGACCTGCTAGGACCTTCAGCACAAGCTGTGTAAAGGGCCCCTTGTTCCTCACTCTGGAGCAGAGCAGGGAGCGCTGTCGCTAGCATCAGCTCTGTGGCACATGATGAGATGATTGTTTACAGGCAATAGCAAATGATGTGAATTAATGTGAGGTGCAGCCAAACAGAAAAGGCCAATTTTTCCCTGAAACCATTCTAACAACAGACACTTAAAGGAGCCTCTGTTAAATGATCCTAAGAACATGTTGAGGAGTAAGCTGTTATAGCCAAGATTGTTCTGCGACTATGTGCAAATGAGTGTCTGTTTAACCACCACCTGCAGCTGTTGGCCCACCTTCTCCCTTTGTTTAAATTTCTATTCTCCTCAGGAAGCAGAACAGCACATGCAGGCCACTGCAAGTAGATGATAGTACTGCTGAGGTAAGAATCAATAATGCTCTAATTTTATCTCACTTGCCACTGAGAAAGTCAAATTGAATCTTCTCGAAATTTTTGAAACAAATTCAGGCAACAGACTGCACTGTTTAAGTTGCAGATACATTACGATTACAAATCTGTAGGAAAAAGGTTTGTTGATGTATTGATCTGTCACAAATGCATAGCATCTACTCCCCTGTCATCCATCCTATTTTGTAGAGTACTGGGCAAACTCCAAAGCAGATTGCAAAATAACTTATATTAGCTGCAGTAAGAAAACATGATTTACTCTGTCCTGAATAAGGTGTGCCATTCAAATCAACCCTTATAAATCTGTGTTTGCATGCATGTATGCACTGCATGTGTGTATGCCCATGAGGGAAGATCAAGGAAGGTACAACTGCATCTTATGATGCAGAAAGCATGGTCCATTTTAATGGTGAAGGAAATTTCTCCATCCACAGAAAATCTACATATCCCTTTTTTGGTACGGAAAAGGACAGCATTTCTGTACCTTGGGTCTGTAATTTGGAGAGCCACACTGTGAACCCAAGCTTTTCTGCCTACTTCTGTCCCAAACACAGCCGGTGGGTCTGAGCTGAACCAAAATGTAAATCTGACTCGCAACAGACCTATTTCAGGAGATGGTAAGACTAAAGCAGCAGTAGGAGAACTACTTAGCATGTTCATAATGAATCTGAAAAGATCGAGCTTTACTGCTGCATCTACCAGCAGCTGATCAGAACTTGTGCTCTGAAATTTTCATATTTAGGAAAACTTAAAGCTGCCATCCATCTACAGGGATGCTTATTCAGTGTCACACTTTCCAGTGACATTTGCTAATATTACCAAACTATTTATAAGGATAAAACTAAAAATGAAAACAAGCTAGGCTGCAGCATCATTTCTAGTGGAAAATATGTTTCCTTAGCTAGAAAAAGGCATGCTCTAACACTGAGAAATAGGAAATTGCTTGCCTGCAGGTGAAATTTAGAAGGGAGGTATTAAAAGGAGTTTTATTATTTAGAAGAGAGGTTATTATTATGCTTGCAAAAATATGTCTAGATTTCACAAGTTTGTTCTGTTGTCTCAAAAGTGCAAGTGTTAACTTGGAGTTGGGTACAGTAAGTGTGTCCCCAGGAGCAGAAGGTATTGTGCTATAAAGACTTAAGAGCTGCTATTTCTTATATTTGAGTTTATCTATACCACTATGAACTACACTAATAGAACTGAAAGGAAGCAACTTATACTGGTGAAGTTGAGTAAGTAAGTGTAGGTACCTGCTGGCTTGGAGATAGGATATAGAAATAAATGCTCACATCTACTTCTTTAAATGTTTAACTGGCTCTTGAACAAGATATACCCTGACATGTCCTGTAACGCTGGCTACAGGTGGCTGCCATTCAGTCTGAGCCCAATCTCAGATCTCGCTGAATGTAACAGGTATGCCACATACTTCTTATTCAGAGAAAACAGAATAGCAATTACACATCTTTGTTTAAAGTCAATTGGCTCGACAGCAATCGCTATCCCAAGGCATGGAGCAGCATGATAAAGCCCGTGCAGAAACTCTGCAGTGGGTTCTTTGAAAACTGGCAGGAGGCACAGGAGCTGAGGCATTGATTTGACTGCAGTTATGTGTGAAAGGAATCAGAAAGTGAGCAAACTGCAAGAGAAGGCAGTGCGAGAATGAGATTGAAAGGGGACAGGAATGGCCTCTGGTGCCCAGGACTGTTTGGAAGAAAGACTTTATCAGTACAGGTCCTGAGTTTAGGGAAACTGTACTTTCTGTTTTCTTTGCATGTAAACATTACCGAAAAGAGTAACTCCCTACCCCAGCCAAACAAATCTGACCTACACAACCAATATCTAAGAAGCAAAGCTCCATATTGTGGCTGGCTAACGACGTAAGCACTAACACATACAGAAAAAACAGATATTTAGACTAGATGCCTGGTAGCGTAAGCAGACTATTTCTCAGGTAGCTCCAGTAAAGTACTGCAAGCCATACCAGCTTACATCAGCTGACATAGCCCTAGAGTTCCTTTCATTACAGACCAGCAGACCATCCAGAGCACTGCCTATATCATGCAAGTGCACCTGCCTTGTTAAAACAATGATCTTCTCCTTTTAGGATTATGTTCTGATCAGGAGTCATTAGAAGAACAGCTTTAGAGCTCTGTTGTTCCTCCATCTATCTCCTGCAACTATTCCAAGCATAGGGTTTCTTTTTACACAACTTCTGTGTATGGTCTCTCAGCTTTTCTCACAGAGCTGTGACTTCTTATTTTGGGTTGATTAGCTGTGACTCAGCTGGAGAGCATGCGGATGGCAGTCTACCTAGGTATCCTACAATTCTGCCTGAGATCAATGCTATGGTAGTGTCTATTTTTGGGTAGAGATGACAGCTTCGTATCAGTACCCTCTGAAAAAGATGATGAATTGTTCCAGAATCTCTCCCTCATGATTATCTGTCAACAGGCAATTCACATGACTTGACATGGGAATCTTTTTTAAAATCACTTTTTTAAAAGATCAAGCCTCCAGTTTTTAGAAAAATAAGAGGTATTAGCCAAATTATATATTTGCATAAACTACTATTACTCTTCCAAAGTTGCAGTGACTTAAACTTGACACTTTCTACTTAAAGGGAGCATTCCATTCATATGGAAAGAAGACATGAAAACGTCTTTAAAGTAGCTGAAGCAACAAAGCCAGATTTGAATACTGGAGTCTGGCGAAGACTTAATGGAAAAATCCAGCTTATACTGCTGAGAGACTGATTCCATGCAATTTTTATAGGTAGCTCTGAATCAGAAACAGGAAGTGTAGATCCAGCTCCAAAGCTGCTCTTAAAGCTTGTACTTACTTTTTAATACCCTATTGCTGTACCACAGAGTAGCAGAGCACAGACCTTGGATTCTTATTTAGGCTGAGCTCTTCATTAAAAATATTAATGTATCAGTCATAAAATATATATTCTACATTTTACAGCAAGTACTTTTTTTGCTGTACTTCCCAGCAGCCCCATTCATCCATTCTGACCTGTTAGCTGGTTCCAGATAGCTTAGAAAGCAAATCAGCCACTATTGAGAGACAGGACAAAAGACTTCCACAATTAAGGGTGAATGCATGAGAAGACACTTCTGAAGTTGTTGTAAGCAATGACAGAAAGTGAAGACAATACTGAATGTTCCGCTCTGAAGTCTGAATGAGTAATGATTATGTAATCAGAGTGTTTTGTGAAATATTGAGCAAGAATGCATTACAAATGCTTCTTCTGTAATTTTATGGGCAAGATTAATTAAAATTTCATACAGCAGCTACAATTCTCGTAATAATTTGTAACTATTAATGAATTACCTACATTAGCAGGAAATAAATCATAACAATTTTTATTTGGATTGTAAGATGACAGAAGTACATTTCTAAAAAGTGCTATCCATTGTTTATGACATTTAAAACTAAAGGAAAAAATAATGAGTTATTTTGCTCACTTTGAAGACAAAGAACAGCATCTTTGCAAATTGTTTTCATTACTGTAAACAAGTTTTACGACATTTCACACCCATTCATTTAACTGACAGTAGAACAGACTTGTTCAAACYGAAAGTTTGAATAATGTAGGGCAAAAGTGCATTTTTAAGAAACTGTTTCTCCATGAGTTGGGTTGTAACAATCCCTCTATTTGTTAGCTAGAAAAAAGAACAGAGGAAAAGCTTTCACCTGGGTAGCTTTGAAGACTGCAAAGCATTGACACTGTATCTATGTATCTTGCCTTTAGTAGCTGTAACTGACCAGCGATTTTATTCTGAATAAAACAAGCAAATTAAATTCTTTGCAAATCAATTAGCTGTCAACTAGCAATAACAGAAATGGGGAAAAATGTAAAGTTTACTAACACTTTAAGACTTAAATTTTGGTTTCTTGTAAATGTTTTCATTCACAAGAAATGAATGAATAAAGGATTTCACAYTGAGGGTAGTAAGCTTAAGGGAATTATCTTGACTTCGATACCTACAGCTACACATGCAAGTTTAAAAGCTTTCTCTTTAAGGATTGTCTGTGAAAAATGGCCATGTCTCAAGCAGCTGCATTTCACTTCAAGATTTTTCTGCCGACGGAGTGAGGAGTCTTGTGTGCAACACGGTAAGGCAGAAACGCACTCCTTATTGAGGCTATTACAGTAGTGATTACAAATGGCGGCAGCACGTGCTGTGAACTGGAGCATTCACATCTCCATAGTCTGAGATCGAGCGTAAACATTTTCATCCATCCGCTGTAACTGGCGATCACCTCCGTGAGCTGCAGACACAGCCGAGCGCTTCGAACGCCACACGTCCCAGCTGCGCGCCTGCGCTAAGCYGTTTTCTCCGGGGCTGTCCCAGGGCGAGAGCCAGTCTCACGCTGCGAAACAAGACTCGCTGTCACGCTGAAACGGCAGAGGCGCAACCAGCAGCAGAGCGTGCTCCACACGCTGCCTGCAAGCAGCCTGCGGAGCCCCGACAGGGCCAGTCAGGCCTGCACGCGCCGGCCTGCACCTCGCACCGGGAAAGCGCTATCGCAGGGMGCCTGCGCGCAGCAGGCTGCGGCCGTTCCCAGTCTGCCGCGGCCCTCAGCTCGGGTGGAAAACGGGCCGCCCCGGCGTCCCCCTCAGCGCAGCCGGGCGCCTCGCGGCGTTCAGGGCGTCGAGGCGGGCGGCAGCGGCGGGYGTTTCCGGCCCCTCAGCGGGAGTGCTGCAGGGCGAAGGCGCACTTCTTGTAGGCGGCGTACAGCAGCAGGATGGCGCGCAGCATCTGGCGGCACATGGCGGCGGCGGCGCGGGCCTGCGGCGCCCGCAGCGCGCAGGGCCGCCGCTGCCGAGGGCTCACCACCCGGCAGAAAGCCGAGCGCTCCGACACCCGCAGCGCCCCGGTCCAGCGCGGCGCCTGCGCCGTCA
>NW_028185040.1:55816-61572 GCF_003343005.1 Rhea americana | reverse complement strand
GGCGAGCGCGGCGCCCACAGCTGGTAACCGTCCGCCATGGCGCCCGCCCGCGGCGCGGGCCGGGGCATCTTTCCGCCGCGGGGTGCCCGGCAACGCGCTCCCGCCGCCGCCGCCCGGTCCCGCGCCCCGGGGCCGCGGCCATGTTTGCGCAGGGATAGCGGGCTGCGTGCGCGGAGATGGCGCCGCTCGCCGCGCTGCGGCTCCCGCTGCCGCCCGCCTCCTTCTGCCCCTGGGGCGCTGCGCTCAGCCGTGCTCGGAGGAAGCCCCCTGCTTCGCAGGGGTTGTGCCCTCCTCCGCCACGCTGCCAACGGCCGCGGCCTTGCAGGGAAGCCGCCGGGCGCCATTGCCGCTCTACCCGAAGTTCTGTTGCAGTGAATATTTTAAAGGCTCTGATCGTGCTGAGTAGGACTTACCTCTCTTGGTCAATAAGTCTTTAATTTCCTATGTATTTACAGACTTAGTGGCCTCACTTTTCAGCTGTCCTTGCAGGTGTCTACTATTAATAACACTCCAAATGCTAATCTTAAGCGGAAGTAGCACAGTGAGGACGGCTAAACATCTGTCTAGATGAAGAGCGTACTTGGAATACTACTTTTGGAGTGTTACGACSAGTTGTTTTGAGTGTGCCTGCTCTGACCCATTTTCATTTTCTTCCAGGTTGGTGTCGCTGTGAACTTGTGCCACGGTGCAAGTTGCCGAATGCCCTTGAGGGGGACGGCTGTGTTTCTAAGCCATACTCCAGTAATAGTTATGATCTGATCATTATTCTTATAGAGTGTGTCTATTAAAATAATGCACATAKTTATTACTGCCTCAACTACGAGTGTGAGGGTTTGTTTTTCTTCAGTTGTAGTGATGCTTGGGGCAGAGTTTCACAGGAAGCTAGCTTAGGTTTTTTGCRTGTGGCCATCTTCCCAATCAATGGACAAAAATGCTAATACAGGAACAATAGCCTTAACTGAGAACTAAGCTCCCAGYGAAGAACTAAAAAAAACTTCTCAGAGGTAACTCCGTTTCTGCTCTAGTTAGTTACCTTGTTTGTTCTAGTATTGACTGACTTCCTTACCACAATAAATAGAAATTTCTTTATATTTGATTGCTGTTTGATGCMCGGCTGTTGGAATGCGAGCGCTTGATGTGTAGATGTGAACTACATACGAAAACATGACAAGTGTTCCTTAGAAATACCGAAAGAGCAAAGTATTAAACATTGTAAGCAACACTGATATAGGAAATTCACATTAGAGAGTTGTTTTGGTGGGGGGAGGAACAGTTTACCAAACCACAACAATATTTTAATAGCAATTAAGATATTTAATTTTGTATGCAGCAGTATTTGGCCTGTTCCTGCAGGAAGGCTTTCAAAGGAAGGCATGACTGATGACAATTACAGTTTGTTGACTTTATGATCAGCAAAGAAGGATCTGATATGGCCTATTTAASATAAACAGCATAACAGCATAAATTTTCACTTTGGATTAATTTGCAGGAAACAGGGGTTTTCATTCACTCCAGCATCTGTGATTTGCGTTAATAAAAGCAAAGCATTGTAACAAGATACTCATTCCAAAGGCAGATCTCTTCAAAATGAAATACTATTTTTTTTTAAAGGAGATCATCATTTCTTAAACAAGTTTATATTCCCTTAACATGAAACGTTCTTATCCTATATGCTGAGAGCACAGTATTCTAGCTTTTCTGGCAAAATGCTCAAAGCATTTAAAAGTTCTATTAAAAAGAATTTTCTTTTTCTTTTTTGCCTGTTATTGAACTGGTATAGTCTTTCACCATGTATGTGTATATATGTTGGTTACACTGGAGTGTCTCCAGCCAGTGCTAAAGGTTTCAGTTTGGCTCTCTTACCAGATATATAGATACATAGATATATAGATAGGCTCACACACCTATGCATAATATAATTATGAATTTTGCTTAATTGCAGTCTGAAGAGGAAACTGATAAATGCTTCACATTTTGCTTCTCAGTTAATTTTGAATGACTAATTTACTTGTGGACTTTAGAGACCTGGAAAATAAGGTAAATGTCCACACTTTCTCAGAGTTGTTGATCTGATTTTTGTACTAACTGCTGTGTGTTTGAAAATCCTTCCATGTCTTTTTTTTTAGATGTCAGCATATAAGCTGATTGTACCTTGCAGTGAATTTTTTTCCTCCCCTCAGTCTTGGATCTGTCTAACCATATAGGTATCTTCAAAAGGTCAAAAAAAAAGTCATATGGAAAGATAAAAAGCTATTATTTAGGGCTGCATTACTTGTGTTTACATCTTCCTGATTGTTAYAGTTACTTTGATTTCTGGGCCTCAAGGCCTCAAGTTCATCTTGCTATCTCCCCGGCTTAGATTCATGAAAAAGACATATGAGCAGTAATTAATGAGATTTACTATAATTGTAACCACTTTGCTCGTGAAACAGTCTATTTTTACTTGATTCTTGACATTCAGCCTTGTTAGTATGCTAATGTGTGTTTTGCAACATTTCACTAACTTAGCATCTCAACTAAACAGGCTAAAGAGCAAATATATTTTCATAACTAGGACATACGCTGTTTAAAAAATATTTTTGATGATCTATCACACTTCCTGTAAGTGGGGATTTTTTTTAGTCACTTTGACTTGAAGTTTAARTATATCATTTTCTCGGTGTTTCTATTGCTTGAGGTACGTGACAGCAGTCAAACAGATTGTTCTGTCCAGGGTCCCAYGTGTGCTACAGCAGGACCTTACTCTAGCTTGGCAACAAGCAGAGAGAAAACCAGAAAAATAGACAAATTTAGAAGTCCAGTTTTCAAAAAAACCCTGAAATTTTGCTTTCCTCACTCAACATATGCAAATACTTGTATAACACAATTTGAGAAGCGAGAGTATGAAAGGGATTGCATGTGTTTCAGCTTTAAACTGTAGTTACTGAAAAGAGATCAAAAGTAAGATCTTACRGCATTATGGTGGCAATGGTTTTACGGCAATGGTCTGATGACCATTGGAGGACGAAAGCCTAGTGAATTAGGATAATTAAAGCGCAAAAGTCTGTGAGTTTGATTTTGGAAAAAAATCCTTTGTTCCTATGATTTTTCTGCTTGCTTTTTTGGTTTATCTCCTAATAGTTTATTTTAATCTGCTATTTTGCCATTTTACCTAGTATGTATACTTAATATAAACAAGCATACTAGTTTTCTTCAACACTGTCTATTAGATTTGCCCTTCCTCTTTGCTGGACTATTTCTRAAGAGAAATTTTCTATTTCTGTATTTGAATTTTGGTATCCTCTCTTTTTTTGTGGTTGGATAAAATAGGCTTTGTGGCTCGGAATATTATTTTACTTAGAGGTATCTGGAAAAGGAAGAGATTACATTTGAATTTGAAATTGTGGTTGCTGGCAACATTAGCAGTTGATATGGAATGAGGGTAATACCAGCTTTTGGAGTTTTGTCATCTAATTTTTGAAAGAAAGGAAGTATTGGGGAGATTAAAGTACCARCGACTTCTTAGAGTCTCATCTCTAATGGATCTCCATTAGAGATGAGACTCTAATTCTAGAGAATTTGCATCTCTATGGCTGTGCAAATAATGTCATTAAATACAAACTACTTAAAGATGACCAGATGGGCRCAAGATAAACAGAAAAGGAGAATAGTAGCAGCCTAGACAAAAATAGATTATTTCTTGATCGAGAATTGTATGTAAGTAAATATTCTTAAATATCTRCTGCTATTGCTTCATTTGATCATCGTGACTTGCAAACAAGAAGTCTCTTCATRGAGCGCTCTTCTAACCCTTTTCCCATTAGAGGATAAAAAAGCTAAAATCTGACTCAATTAGAAAGTATTTAAAATATTTAAGTATTAGGAAGTACCTCCCCTGCCCCACTTTCCCCACTGCCAAGATTTTGGCAGTAAGATCTCTTAACATTTTCTATCCTTCTCTTTGCTTTGCATATTAAGCTGGTAGAATAGAAAATAAACCAAAAGGCAAACAAAAGCATAGCATGTGCCCTTACCTTCACAGCTTCTGGTGTGAGAGGGACTGAAGGAGCGAGGAATGTATGCATGAGAGGAGAGCTGGGAGTTTTGTGAAGGGCAGTTATCCAAAGGAAAACAGCTTCTATGTATTCTGCTCTTCAAAGGACAGCTTTTTTTTGTATCCAGTTTGTTCTTAGAGGTGCCAGGAAAAGTCTAGTAGTGGTTGTTGCTGGCCTCCCACAATTTTTAAGGAAATTAAAAGTCTGAGATACTTGGTAACACCCTATTTTTTCAATAGCTGCAAATGTTTCCATGCTTAATTTCAAAGTACAGTTATCGATAATAAAATGTTTTCCTTTGGTAATCAAGGGGAATATTTGCTTCATTTAGGACACCCACTAGAGGGAGTACTGATAATGTTTTAACATTGAAAAAACTAAACAAATTACATGCAGTAGTGCTCAAGTAGATCTGAGCACTAAGAAAGCGTGCAGGTTCCTGCCTCTCCCTGAAGCCTTATTATCCAATAAACCACGAATTAGGTGTTCCACAAGAGGGTTCCTAAGTGCTCTGGAAGCGCAACTAAATAAACAGTTTTTAGGAAAGGCTGATGTTTCCTTTCTAATTTACATAACTGCATTATTGAAAGGCTGCACTGAAAAGCATTTTAAATAATAAAATGAACTTTATTCATCCTAGGGAATGACTTAGAGATGGAATATCTGGTTTTTTTTCTTCATGGTTAGAATTTGTGTGAAAATTGATTTTATTCTCCTTGATCTTCAGAAGCAGTGTTTTTAGTCTGAACTTTCAATTTAAAAATATGTTGGCAGTGATAGAGATTATTTAAAATAATACTATGATTCAATTCGTAACATTTCCCAAAGTTTCTTCTTATCCAGGATTGAACTGATCTGTAGTTGAGAGGAGTAGAATATATTTCAGGTGAAACACTTTCTTTCTTTTGAACTGAAAATATTCAGTAAGCAGCTAAATATCACCACACTGTAGATGAAACAACTAGGCAGCTACAAAGAACACTTTGATTGACAAAAGGACTTAGGCATTACAATGTCTGAGTATTTTTCATGGTTACACATGCATTCGGCTCCACTGTAAAACTGGCAATCCGATGTCGGGTACCTACATTCTGTATATGGTTAGGATACGAGATGATGCCTCCAAACAGGATCTATAAAAGCTAGTGTACTTAATAGGAACCATTTGGAGGTAGTCATTTGAGCAGTGCTGAGGCGGAGATATACAAGTAGCTGAGAAGTGTTATTTTTGCCCATGAATTTTTATTTCACTCCTCCAGTTCTTCTTTTTTGACTGTACCTTACTCCCTCCATTTTCTGGTAGTTGAGAGAAGTGTGAATCTTATGTACCCACAGCTATAATGTCAGTTTGAATATTGTCTGTTTTTTCTTTATCTCTTTTATAATTCAAGTCCTCTGAAACATGCTTTTATTAGTATAATGTTAAATTCTGTCAGCCTGAGTAATAGCTGCAGATGGTTTCATAGGGCAGATTTTCCTACATGCTTGCCATTTTTTTGGCTGCTTTTCTACTGCTAGCAGACAGGGGTAACTGTGTATGTTGTGATTTACTAATACAGAACAATCTCTTTAACCTATTTAATCCATTGCTTTATCATCTTTTCCTCTGATACCCCTCAAAAGGTAATAGGCACTTAAAAGAGGCTGATCATTCCAGAGCATACACAAAAATCATTTACATGCTGTATCATATCATATCATATCATTTACAACCACTAAGCT
>NW_028185040.1:0-55744 GCF_003343005.1 Rhea americana | reverse complement strand
AATCTTCAAAAACCTTCAGACTGGAATGGGTGGCTAAAAGTTTAGATGGTTACCTCAGTGTTTTTTGTTATTCCTCCTTTCTCATCAGCTCTCTCGTTGTTCCTCAACTTCCTCTAATTCGGTGCTTTCCTAAGCATCCTATTATATAACCTCTTTAAAAGCTCAGATCTCTCCTGCCTGTCCTGTGTTCAGCTTCTCTTGCTCTCCTAAGATTTCTTTTCCTGATACTGTAGTAAGAGTGACAGGGGTATGGTGTACCCCTCATGCAACATGAGTCTGACAGATGTGGTGGCCATTCTGCTGCATTTGCCTCCAGAGTTSGAAGAGGGAGCCCCAAATCCTGTATTTCACACTGGCTTGAGGAAGATCACAAACCACCAAAATTTGAAAATAGCTGTTGGGGAAGTAGAACTATACATGAYAGATTTTCACAGGCAGTTTGTGAAGGAGGAGAGTGGGATAGTGTTTGTCCAAGCATATTTGTATCTAAATTGATAACCTGGTTTATTCTGAGATAGAGGACAGGTTTCGCATTGTTACAGGCTTGTCTATTTCTAAACCCRTATCAAAAGCGACTGGGTATAGAAGGCTGTAAGATGCCAGCAATAATTATTTCTTAGGAATAGATTCTGCTTACTTTTAACACCTTACTCTTAGCATAGGGTAATCCCTAGAGTTTATTGCTACCAGTGTTGAATATGGACCAGTCATTGATTCTGCACARTGTGACAGAATTGTATAAAAGTCCAGGCTGGCATGGACCTCTGGAGATTGTGTGATCCAACCTTCTGTTGAAAGTAATGCCTTAGATTGAGTTGTGTATCCAAACACCCTGTCAAGCCAAATCTTGAAYGTTTACAGTGAGGGAAATTCCATCACTTCTCTGGACAGTTAGTCCARTGTTTAATTGTTCTTGCAGTGCAGTTGTTTTGCTATTCCAAATGGAATTTCTCCTGAAGCAGTTTGTTCATATTATCTTGTGTCTGTCACTGCATCACCGTAAAGAGACTATCTACATCTCCCACTGTAATTACCTTTCAGGTACCAGGAGACTGATTTTTATCCTCACCTGAGACTTCTCTAGGTTGAATGGATCCAGTTACTTTAATCTTTCTTCAGCTGTCAAGTTCTCCAACCGTCTTACCAGCTTGGTGGCCATCCAGTAGACTCTCTCCAATTTTCCAGTGTCTCTCTAGAGTACTAAACCTAGACACAACATTCCAGGTGTGGCCTAACAAGAGCCGGGTGGAGTGGAATAGTCATTACCTTCGATCTACTGGCTGTACTCTTGAAGGCGCTGTCCATGACAAAAGCTTGCCTTCATTGCTGTGGGGGCACACAGCTGGCACACATTCAGCATACTGTACACTGGGACCCCACAAGCTACACCCCAACCACTCAGACTCTTGCTTCTACTGCTCTGTAGGGTTAATCTATCCCAGATGCAGAACTTAACATTTATCTTCGTTAAACCTCACGCTGTTCTTGCTGGCCCATTCTTCCAGCATGAAGGCCTCTCTATAAGGTTGATCTTCCTTCTGGTCTTACTTCCTATCCTTCTTTCTTAGGTACTTTTCCTCCCAGTTTGCTGTCATCTACTGTCAGCTGTGACTTGCATGTGATATTCTGGTATATGTCCCCTGTGTGCAGGAAGGCATCTGGATTGTTCACAGATAAAGGTTCAGCTGGCTGAGTGAATAGGTAATATCCAGTTGAGACAGAAAGGACCTCTATTGTATGTTACTCAAGTGCGCGTTTTACATTCAGCTTCAGTGGGAAATGGAAGAAGGAAGACTGCACTGTGATGTAGGTATAAGTAGCCACATAGGCATCTTATTTTCAAGTCTGGTCTAAAATGGCTCAGATTTACATAAAAAAAAAAAAACAACCAAACAAACACTAATTGAATATGGACTAGTCATTGGCTCTACACAGTAGGTAATGCTTAGAGAACAAGTTGTAATAGTGTAGCTCCCAGAAGAAATAGGAATGGGTACCATTTTCCAAGTGGCTTTGTAAGTGTACATAGTGTGGTTCCTATGCCAAAGAYTTACATGCGTAAAAGGAAAGAAAATGACAAGTAGGGAAAACTGCACTTAGGCATAAGTCTAATTTGAAGACATGGGGAAAAAAAGTCAGATATGAATTAATTATCCACCCAAAACTGTCCTGATAAGTGAACACTGAATTTAAAAAAAGGATCCTGTAACTGAACATATGTTTTTGCGACTAAATGTACATTTTGACATGAAAAAAAAATATATGCTCTGGAATTAAATGGCATAATTGCACCGAAGAAAAATGTTACTTTTTACACAGCTCTAAGAGGGAACAATAGAGAAATCCAAGCCTGCTTCTGTCAGTAATTGTTCCCAGGTTGTAAACCCAATCTGAGCTGAAAATGCTGTAATCTATCTATGTGTCAAGTCTGTTTGTCAGAATTACTGTATCTGTTTTCAGAAGTGAAATTCTTTTTGTAGTGTATCTGGCTTGTCCTCGTTACAGGCTAAGCATATCTTGTAAAGATGAATGAATGGTTAAATGTACCAAAAAAATATAGGCTGCTGTTAATGTCTGGCATCTTGAAATATATGCTATTTAATGTGCAGCTAGATAGCCTGGCTGTTCTCAAAATTGGTTTAGTTTGGGTGATGTGCGCAGATAGCAAGCAGACGGTGTTATGGCCAGATGGCATCTGATTCATCCAGTTTGTTATCAGTAAAAGACTGTAGCTTTGATAGATGGAAGAAACTGCCTAAAAAGAATTACTAATTTGGAGAACTAAAACATACGTGAATACAATACAGTCATGTTATAATTATTGAACTAATGTTGCATTAAAATCTCTGATATCAAATCTTGAGAGTGGAAGAAGAGGGAGTTTCTAGTGAGTCAGAATTTAATACAGAATGAAACACTAATACATAGTAACTGTTCTGCAGCTGTCTGTGCACCAGCTACATTTTAAAAGTTATTTTATTTGCTGTGTGAACTAGTTATGCATGAAAACATTCTCATCTATTTTTCATTTATTTTTCAGTACAAAAGCATGAGACTTATGAAATGTTTAACATTGATGTCTTGTGCTTAAAGTAAAAATTCCTGCTACCATTACTTGCTTTCTTCCCAGCAGACTTCAGATTTTGCTGTGCACTTCTCTTTCTGGAGGAATATTTAAAGGGTTTTGGGTGGCTTTAAGAGGCTGTTTGTTCTGAGAGTGATTTGTTATTTAAGGTCCCCTTGAAGTTCAGAATGCTTTTAAACAAAAATGAATTTGCATCTTAAGTAAGATTAAAAACTCTTGCTAAAAGTAATGATTTTGATGAAGAAAAATGCAGTCTGAACTACTGAATACATTAGCAAATGTTCAAATTGTCCAGTAGCCTGCAAAATTTTTTGCATTTATCCTCATGGGCACATAAGTGACTACTCATCAGAGGGGATGGGAAGGAAATTGTAATTCCTTCAATCTTTTGTAAAAAGAGCTTGAGGAAATAAACTCTAGTCTTGCATTTGTCAGTGAATGATTATTATTTGATGCAGTGCTCTGTTCTCYGCATGTGACTATCCAGCTCTTCTTCTGTTCTGACACATGAACAAGAAAACATGTTCTGACACCTTTTTTCTTTCTCCCTGGATGGTTTCTTATATCTTCTTTCTCTGCAGAAAGCATCCTCTTTGAAGTATCAATCTCAAGAACTCTTACTACAGCCCTTCGTAGCACTTCTCTGTTGACTGACTCTTTGTAAAGGCTTTTCAAAGCATTCCTCCYGCAGCAGTCTTCTCTCCAGTTGGGCACCCACCTGGCATAGATGCACTATGGCATCTCTGCTTAGAAGCGTGCATAACAAATTTGTCTCTGTCATAAAAATATCCTTCCTAACACCACAATTTCTTTCTAGAGGAACATCAAAGGTCTGATTCTCTTCTCATGCAAACTAATACATTTGAAGTAAATCTTTTGGGGCCAAAGATGTAAATCCGTTATGCCATGAGACTAGACTTCTGCCTGTATAGATTGCAACAGTAAAATTTTGCTTTGGAAAGCACTCTGCCAAATACTAATTGAAATTTATCAGCTGTCTTAATTTAGTACTAGACTGATTTTTCGGCACAGCAAAACACTCCAAAGCGAGCAGTGAAGGACATAAATGACCATGTGTGAGTCTGTGTGGTAACAAGTCAGGAATCTAATGCAGTCCTTCATGAACAAAGTTACCTACACAATSAAAAATTGTTTATGCAAAAAGAGTTCCTCAATAGGATGTGTTCACATCTAGACAGAAATGGATGTAGACTGCAACCTGTACTATCTGGCTATCTTGGATACATGCCAAATCTTTTTCTCTTCTATTTCCTTTTGCCTCCAACACTACTTTAAATAATGGTAGCAAAGTGACAAAAATGTGATTTGCAAGAAGAGCATTAGAAAGTTTACAAATTTGCCAAATTATCATCATCTTTTATACCAAAAGAAGAAAACCCAAAGTTATTGAATAGAAGCCTRCCTTTTAGAGTCATTCAGTAAAAACATTTTCAATTCTGGACAGCCTTTGAAAATACCTCTTCAGTCAGAGAATCACATTCTCAATCATTTCCCATGTGAGAAGAAAGGGTAAAAATTTCTCAGGCTCTGGAGCTCTTCAGATCTTTCCCAGAGCTATTTTAACTGCCAGAGAACTTCTCATACTTTTGGTGTATTAACTGCCTCTTCTTGAATGTATTGAATTGTTTTTGTATATGGTCCGATGAGCCAGCTGACTTATGCTTRTATAGCTCTGCTCAAGCAGTGTTGACTAACTTCCTCTTCAGCCTCCAGGACCCAAATCTCAGGCTTAAGATTCTAGATGTGTTTCTTTGGAATAATGTTTCCTATTTGACCGGGGCTCTGAAAAGGCTTATCCTAAAGGATAGGAATAGGTACATTGGAGGAGCGTATTTCTGAGGCCCATGTTTATACTGCTTTTGAAGCAGTATCATGTTGTTTTCCCTTGTTTCTAGTAGAGGAAGAGGATGATGGCAGAGTTGTCTGTACTCTGTAAGTCTTGTATAGTGCCACTTTCACAAGAGACTGGTGACTTACATGCCCTAAGCAGCACTGAGAAAGGTGCTGTTGCACAAGAGAAAAATCACTGTCTAATCTCAGGCCTCATATAAAAATGTTAATGCATAAGAATAGATTTAGTTAACTACCACAAAGACTTAACAATCATGAATTCATGTTCTAAAATTCCTCATCCCAAGGGGTTAAATAATTGTTACGCCATTTCAAATTACGATTTTTCTTTACTCTTGCAGATTTAAAACTGATGAAATGAGGATTAGAAGCACTACAGTCTTTCTTTACTCCCTAATCCTCTTTACAGTGAGTAATAATGTATAACACAGAGGAGACATGCAGCTTTCTTTTTATTTACTGGTTATAGCTCAGTCCCTGCTGCTTTGTAGAACAGCATTTACTAGAATTAAGGAAGTGCCTTGTAAATTGAACATATATCTGACCTGGTCTGAATGTTTGTTGGTTTTTCTTTTGATGAGAGTAATGGGCTGGCAAAAACCCTGAAAGACAGTATAAGTAATCACACTGAAAGGAAAAAGGTCACTGCCTTTTTGTATGTACAAATAGGATTTTAATAGATGATGTTGCAGACCACGTGGTCCTATTTTGTGCTGCATGGTTGATGTCTCCATACAGTTACAAAAGCCAAACGAGGACACTTTCCTCTTGCCTAACACAAAGTTTATGCATGTGCAAGTTAAGTGGTCTGAGTGGTTAATCTTAACACATGAGTGTTAATTGGAGGATAGCTAATACTGTAGTTCTTGCTCAAGGGTTTCTATGAGCTAGTAATATAAACTTGTATGCAAATAGAGAGGAGTAAGTGGTAGCAGACTAACTGGCTTTCAGCATTTCAGTTGGAAARGGTTTTGTCCATAGTACTAGCATTTCTGGCTTACTACTTATGGTACAACTAGGACTGACAGCATAAAAACAAGCAATTTTAGCTGCACAGTACTCGCCCCAGCTCATATGTTTAGTTTTTGACTGATAACTCAGCTGCAAAAACAGATTCAGTTATCTGTGAGAAATTTGCTGATAGTACACATGGCTGGATCAGGTTCTTCGAAACACTATTGTTTTCTTAGGAGATGCACTAATTCATCTCTGGAGTGGATATAGCTTGATCCTAAAAGGTTAATGAGCTCAGAATGAGAGGGGAAGGGAAAGGTGAAGATTTTTGAGTTGTGTAATTTTAGATGTTAAGTGGAGAGGAATTCTGGAGTCTGTCCAGAAAACTAAGTGGCTTAGCAGAGACTAAATGAGCTACTTTCAGTAAAACTGGGTTATTGCTATATAGTAATTGCAAACATAAAATCTGCTCTGTACTCACTGAAGTCATCAGTTATTGTTATCTTCCCCTAGTAGTGTCTTGCATAGGAGAAATCCCTATTACAAGAGGCAAAAAGATTAAAGTAGTAGTTTTGCTGTTTTATACTAGATGCATTTGGGGAGGAGGGAAAGATGTTACAGTTAAGTAGATTAGTAGCTGATCCATTTTAATATGGACCTTTGGTAATTAAAGGAGGAGTAACGTACCTCTGTTCATAGGAGGTGAAGACCTGATAAGCTGTCCAGCAAGAAAGTTAGGATTGCCACTGTGTGTCTGTTAAATGTCATGTGGAAGAGGTGCTGTGTCCTGCCGCATGGGAAAGCATTTCCTTCTCCTTTTATAGAAGATTGGATGGGGCTCAGAGAAGACCAGCCTGCTGGTCATAGAGGGAGACTTAGTGTGAGGAACTTCTATGTCTAAGGGCGTTGTAGCTGCTAAAATCTGAGGTTTATGTCAGGAAACAGTAAATGGTATGATGAGCACTTTTTAAAGTGTTGAAAGGTTTGATAAGTCCCTTCCCCCACCCAAATGCTTAGCTATACTTAACCACCAAATTGTTGGAGAACCCCTCTCCAGAACTAGAGGTTCCTGTCAACTTAGCTGATTCCTTATTAACAAAGCATATCTGGAAAACCTGATCTAAGGAAAGAGGCTAAAATGTGATCTATATTATCAAGTGGTTTTGACAAAATAAGATGAAGTAAATTCTGTTTTATAAAATCTTAATAAAATATTGTGAAAGACACAGGTATTTTGCCCTGTATTGAAAGGCATAATGAACATGATTTTTGGAGACTTTATTTGAAAGAAATGTTCATTTAAAGCTGTGGTAAAGTCTATGTCAGCACTTCTAAAGCTGCTGGTCATCTCTTAAAAGTAAATACCACATCTCACCCAGAAGGTGTAGATTTATTTCACAGAGTTGTTTTGGTACTGGTAATGCAAGAGTGAAGGTAGTTAGTTCCTTCTGATGCTAAAACCAACTGGAAATGGTCTGAGAGTGCCTCCGTGGAGTAGAATGCTACTATAGTGTCTGTACTATCACATAGTGACAGGGATTATTCCTGAGCCCTGTAACTTGATCATGGCACTGCTGAATTCTTAGGGAGGTGCTTGGCAGTGATTTGTGGCAAGTAGTGCTTTACTAAACAATTCCTGAGCTGGGCCTAGAGGTTCCTTTGGACCACCCTCAATAGCAATTTAGATGGGGCTACCTTGCTTTGGAGGTGAGGGGAGATTAAAAGTATGAGTGYGTACTGTTCTGTGTTAATTGACCTTACTGCTGGAAGGTGCTCCTGTGAACATTTAATTTAACAATATTAGAGCTGACTTTTTTCCAGTTTTCCTTATGTAACACCACAGTCTTCAGTGGATTTTAACTCCCTCAGGAGAGACAAGTATCTCAGGACATGACTTCCAGTGAAGACTTAATTTTACGTTGGATGCTGGGGTCATGATATATACCTTCACTTTCATCTCTTACTGGATGTTGTTATTTGGTTATTTAAAAATAACATAAATAAACCATAATGTGAAGTTCCATGATGATGTAATTCATGAAAATCTTAGTCTTGCTTATAAGCAATGCTCAAAAGAGATGCTATTTCCAGCCACAAAACACGCCATTTTTTTTCATTATCTCATTGTTCTGGTATGACACGTGTACTTTTGGGGACTGGATCCTCTCTTCAGGCAACTTGCTATTGAGATTTTGTGTAGTGGCTTCCAATATGTTGCAGTATTGGGGTAAATTACAACTTCTCAGAAACTAGTTTTGTTACCAGAGAATTGCAGGCATTTGGTGTCCCATTTACTGACATCTGATATGACAAGATTAAGCATTAACGTGTCTCTGCATGAACAGATGTTGAATTTCTTTTTTTTAAAAGAGACTGTGCATGAGATTTGACATATGAATTCTGAAGAAAAGTGAAATCTTGACTTTTTTGTTATTTTTGTTTTTCAGTCAGCCCTTTTACAGAGAAAAGGTGTTTTTTATTATTATACATGAAGTGGATGATTAGTGCATATAAACCTGTACTCTAAGTAGCAAAACTGTAACAATTATTGCTTTCCTAGATCTGTAATTTCTTTAATTTGGTATTTCATCCGAAATATAAGAAAGTAAATCTAGTGCCTTTCTTGTACCCTTGTGGATCATTGAAGCATATACTTTTTATCTGATTTTCATTCAGGAACTAAGAGATTTGTTGAAAGTGGAACTCTGAAAGTTCTGAAATGCTGGTGAGTTTTAAGCATCTTTCAGGTCTGTAGCTGTTACAAGATTATGAATAGCTGTTTGCTAAACTTTACTAGCCCAGCTGTCTCTAATGTATCTGCATTTCATGTCTAGTTGTCAATTTACCGGAGGCCTATTATATGAAACTCTAATTTCAGTGATAAATGGATTTCCTTCTGACTTTGAGTGAATTCTTCATTCTTCATCTACAATTTTCTTTAACCAAACGTTTTCTTAACTGATATTCGTGAGGGTGGATTGTAGGGTGCCTTCAAGATGAAAGTGTCATTCAGATGTTGTGATGCTTATTAAGTGGCAATTAAGGTGGTGGTAACTTCTAATATGCCTGACCAGGCTGGTATGCATGACAGGTGTTCTTCAGAGCAGTGTATGAAGTGAAAGTTTGTATGCATATTTTTCGGTGTCCTTTCTAATTTTTGCACAGCTTGGAAATTAGCTGAAGACAGAAAGAAGCAATAATATCCAGGGGAAAAGAGTATATGTCCTGAATTAACAGATAAATGTCTATGTTTTTCTTAGGTCAGAAAATGTTGCTTAATATGGCTGTAGTATTCTTACAGCAAGTCTGTTTCTACCTGCTGTTCTCCTTATTGTCAGAACTTTGTGTTAAATTCCTTTGGCTGACTTTTGAGCTCATCCATGACCTCGACTGAACTGGCACGGCATCACCAGAAGTGTACGTGGGTGCAGGTCCCAGGATGCAGAAATGAAATCTCTGTCATATCTGTAGGTTTACACACCAAAGATCTAACTCAGAAAAAAAAGAAATGGTTCCATGCCAAAGATGATTAGCAAAGGCGTTTCACTGTGTTTCCACAAATACCTTAGGCCATTAGGCATAGACGAAATAGGCAGCTGCCTCCAGGCATCTCCATGGCACTGGGAGCAGCAAACCCAGCAGCATCTGGCTAATATAGAACTAGTATCCTTCAATCAACTACTTGAGTGTTTTATATTATTATCCGTAAAGTGGGTGGTCAGCACATATAAACCTGTACTCTAAGTAACAAAACTGTAACAATAATTATTGTTTTCCTAGATCTATGATTTCTTTAATTGGGTATTTCATGCAAAATATAAGAAACCCTAAACCGTAGAAAATCTGTGCCTACTAGGGAGGCAGGCAATGGGAGAGGAGGGATGCTGTAACTTTTGAACTGTGCCCTTCCCTTCCCTTCCCTTCCACTCAATGCTACCATATATAGCTTTCTAAAAAAAACAGCTTGGAGTTTTAAATGGAAAAAAAATTATTTGTTTTGGTATGGATTTTACATAACTGACAACAGAAATTTGGCAGTTGACAGTGTACTGGCCTTTTTAATTGATCTCTTAGCACCAGGTGCACAGTCTGCGGTTGACAGATTGAACTGTTGCCAAGAAGTACAGCTGGAAGATACCTGCTGTTACAGTGCTGCATGTGCAAAGACAGCCTGGGACATGTGCTTTTGGAAGTGCGTGTCTCTGAGCCCACTCATTATTTACTGCTAGCCACCACAGACAACTTCTGGGCGGTATCTCAATTGCTGTTTGCAAGTCTGGCTCCTGCTAATTTCACTCTTCACTTTGGTGGTATCTTGGTTATTTATTGCCTGTCAAATTCAACAGGAGATGAGTTAGACTCATCTTGACAGAATGGGAAAATTCTGAGAGAGAAAATGTCATCTCTCCACATTTTGCTATCATTTGACTTTTCCAGAAAGCCCCAAGGCATGTCTGATTATCACTAGAAAAATCCTAATTATAGAGCTCTTAATACACAATGACTATTCTAAACAGAGCATGTTCTCACCAAACATTTTATTAGAACTCAGTTCTGTGCAAATACTTTGTTTATAATAAGAATTTGAGTGATCCTTAGCAAATTAAAAAAAAAGTCTCTTGCATATGGCAAATACGGTAGCATGATTAAGTCCCTTCTACAAATGCAACAAAAGAGACCCATATATTTTTAAGGTATGTATTTTTAGCATGTAGTGTTACTCCTACCATCAGATTTTGACTTTAGGAACTGTTAATAGATTGTAGTTTTTCGGACTGTTAATTCTTGGTGCTAAAAAGCCTTGAAAATAATTAAACAACAGTAAAGTTTAGATTTTTCAATTCTGCTAATCTCAGAACACATCCAAAAGCATTTAAGTTTACAATCATGTACTCAAACATTGATTGAACTACTACAGTTAGTGTCTGTGTATAGTATTACCATTTCTGTCTTGCTCATTTATGTTAAAGTGTTTGACATGTTTGACATTTAGATTTCAGGGGATGGATCAGGAAACTTCGTGAAATAGTTCTGAGATACTAGCATAAACAAGGCAAAGTGATGGTATGTCACAGTTTGATTGGTATAGACATGCACTGGTATTCAGCATTTCTTTGGTTTAAATAGAGTATTCCAGCTGCTTGAGTTTCTGTTCCATTTTATGTAACTTACTATTTTCATTGTGTTAATGGCCCAGTACAATATTCTGACAGATACATATGTCTGATCCTAATCTTGTGTAAATTTTACAGAACTTGAACTTGAACCACAGGATGTTCCACCTGAACGTGAGGGGGAATTTCTTCACTCTGAGAGTGACAGAGTACTGGAACAGGTTGCCCGGAGAGGTTGTGGAGTCTCCTTCTCTGGAGATCTTCAAGGCCCGCCTGGATACAACCCTGTCTAACATGCTCTAGATGACCCTGCTGAGCAGGGAGGTTGGACTGGATGATCTCCAGAGGTCCCTTCCAACCTTACTGATTCTATGATTCTATGACATAAAACAATTTTTGAACAATCTTTTTTTAATAAGCTTCAACTAGAAAACCATAGACAAGTTGACAGCTGCAGGTGTTAATGACTGAATAATTGATAATCCATTAATCAGATTATGACTAGGACTAGGAATTAATTTACAGTCTTTAACAGTCTAGTCCAACTGTGGAATAGAAAGAAGTCTGTGTATATGCATACAAGTATATGTGTACATGTTGCCACATGTATGGCTGTATATTCTATGTATACATGTATGCCCATGTATAAGTGTGGCTATAGGTAAAGATACTGATACAGATATCTCTGTTCCTTGTCTTAATGTTAACTTCTATGTTCTTGCTATGGTAGTGTGAAATATGTGAACGCTACCTCTCTCAGTTGTGCTTCGTTAGTGTTGGTTCAGCATTATTTTAGCTTCAGATAACATAATGTCCCAAAGGCATGTTCACAGAGAAGGGTTCTGCTACAGCAGTAAACCAAGAAAACAATTGCCTCCAACCCACAGATGCAAAAGGAGAAAACGAAAYAACATGGACACCAGGTAGAATCAAGGTTATCGAGGGCAGGCTTCTTTTCTCACCTACCTCTCTTGGGACCAGATAATAACTTCCATTTGTTCTCCACAGATGGGGAAAGCAGCAAAATGCCAGGATTCCTACTACACCTCTCACTCACCCACTGGTAACTCTCTCAGTTGGTCAATTTTGGTTTTCATTGGGATTTATACTTCCAAAACAGGCAGACGTGGAAAGGTTACATTATGAAGGAGGTTGAGATACAGATTTGGTTTTCAGCTCACAGTGCCTACAGGTGCCTCATATATTTCAKTCACAGTTTCCTATCTGTAAAATGATGTGATGTTCTTTTCTTACTTATGCTCTTTTGTTTATTTGCTTGTTTTAAGGGGATTTATCCTTACAGAATGATGTGCCTAGCTTTTATTACTTGAGAAATGCACATCTACCGCTGTGTGCATGGTACAGTTAGCTCTGTGGCTCACAAGTCTATTAAGTCCCRGTTCAGGACTTTGCTCTTCCATAACTGCATTGCGCGTCGCTGCCTTGCCTTGTGGGGGATTTCCAAACACATAGAAAATGGCCAGAGAATCTTCTACACTTTCCACATAGCTCTTGCAAAGTATGTGGCAAGCATCCCATCTGGAATAAAAGGAAACCTGTGTGACATTTTTTCTTTATGTCTTCTCAGACAGAGGCTCTGCAGTCCTTGGCAGTTCTCTGGCTTAGTCCCACAGGATGCTGAATGCCTTCTTATGCTTGAGGGATGGAAGCTGAGAGTGCTTGGAGTACTGAGACGTGGTATCAAGTCAGATCCACTTCATGGAGCTTACAGGAAAGAAGCCAGCACATCACAGAATCTGTTCACGTAGCYTTCAGCTTTGATTACTGCAAATGCAGACCCAAATGAGGTTTCTGCACTTTGAATTTCTTGCCAGTTTTTAATTTCAATTGAACAGTAAGCATTTTGGGAGAAGCTCCAAGTCTCTTATCCTTTTGACATTGGACGAATGAATGGACTTAGGCTCTCGATCCTGCAAAGAATCCTGGAAGAACTTCCAGACTGTTGTACAGCCAAAAGGTATATGGACTGCCATTCTGTGAAGATAGTTTTTGCATAGCAAAAATCAAAATACTGCTATTTAACAATAAGTCACTGAAGCTGTTACTAGGTACTGTGATAGTCATGATAATCTTGTTTTTTTTTTTTTTGTCTTAGCTTTAAAGTGTGCATGAAATTAATTAGTGAGAGTCCTACCATGATGTGGGTACTACTTTAAAGTATTATCTTCATCTGTAGTTCTTGCATCAGCACTCTTCCTATAATATTATGAATTTGCACATTGATATATAGGATTGGAATACTGGATTTGCAAGCTTTGTCAGTCAAAATCACATTGCCATCAACACATTTAATGATAACCTATGTCAGTCCCTCTTCGCAGTGTTCTGTTGTCTGYTGTGTTAATTGCAGAACACAGCATCAGTGCTCATTGGCAGCAAGTAAGAGTGAAAAATATCTTTGCTGTTTACAGCCAGACTGTGGCATATTCCAAAAGCCATGAGATATTGGCCATCTCTTAGTGCTTGTGGATATGTGGGAAGGAGTAAGTGTGGTGGTATCATTTCCACTGCAATTGCACAAACTTCTTACGTTTAATGGAAAACTCAAATTTGTCTGCTGGCTTTGGGAGTTTTCCCTGTGTTAGTTTTCTTTTGCACCAGTGAGATGAATCAGCTCACTGAGCCTACAGTTGTACAGGCCAAAATTGGCTCATGGAAGGGTCTGAGGAGTGCTGGAGGTGTGGCTGGAGAGGAAGCAGGACCATATGATCAGGCATAAGAGACAATGAGTTGGAGCGCAATAAAGGGAAAGCCCAGTCTTCCTCTTCTGGCAGCAGTAAGCCCCTGCCTTGGCTTAGCTGCCTGAACTATGGCTTGAAGGGTTGCAGAAAGAGCCTGAGACACTGTAAGGGAAACAAGAGGACTGTGCAGCCAAAACAGGAAGTGTAGGCCTCTTTCCAGCAGCAGTGAGACTCTTAACAGGGTTAATTTGTTCAGCCAGTGGTGCAGAATTTCCCCTGTAATTTTCCTAGGCTGAGAGTGTGTCATTACTTAAGCAAAAAAGATAATGCAACAAATCTGAGCTCAGCTCCGATGGGCAGTGCTCTCTGTTTTCTATAGCAGAAAGGATGTGCCCCTGGTTCTTAATGTGTGTATATATATATATATAGCAGAGACATCTGTCAACTGTGTATTCATTGTCTTACTGTGTCACATCTGCCAGGCGTATCAATTAAGTGAGCATCCTTCCAGCTCCAGTGAGAATTTCTGTGCCTGCAAAATGTGTCAAACCCCAAATCAGGGGGTGCTTTGCAATCAGAAAGTTGAGCAGAATGTACTAGGGAAAAGCAGGAGGGGGGTTGTTTTAGTATTTCTAGGTCTGCTGCCCCAAATGTGCAACTCCATGTTTTTAGAAGTGCTTGCACAATACTGTGTAAAGAGAGGGTGCTGGAGACCAGTCAGACAGTTGGAAACATTTCACTCCTTGTTATCTGTTATTTCCTTCTTTTGGTAATTCTTTAAAGAAATGCTGTCTGATCTTAGAAGTTTCCACTTCTGATCATTTAATGTTCTCCATCTTTCTGAAGCCTGAAGTGCAACATGGTTTTGCATGCACACATGTGAGTGCTTTTTACACTTTAGTAAACACACAGTTGCAGTTCAGTATTTTTACAAACTATCATCAACTTAAAAGGCTGTGCTCTGTATCCAGCAGCCTTTCAAAATGGCATGAAAAAGCAAGAAGCCTTTACTACCTCACAGTGAAATATGCTGTAGGAATGAGGCCCTCTCCTCTAGAATCACCTTTGTCTTAAAATGTGGTATTAGAAGCTTTAGCATCTGAGTTAGTGATAACCACCTGAGGATCAGCTGAGGAATGCAGTAGAGACACACTGTCACGCACGTGCTCTGTGTGATGGGTGGGAAGGCAAAATCGGCTCTCAGCAACTTCAGCAAGTTTTTTTGCTGCTAGAGGTGGCTGGCTGAGCTTGCCCCTTGCGCAAAACAGTGTACCTTGGGACTACTATAGCTTATCGTGGGTAGATAACTGTGACTTCTTAATTTACTAACTGTGACTTCTGTGATTTACTTCTTAATTTACTAACTGTAAATTCTGTGACTGTGATTCTGTGACTTCTTAATTTACTAACTTTTGCTTTAAACTCTGAAAAAAAAGGAAAAGCAATCCTGAAAGTTTAAGGAAGCAAAAGAACTAACGGTGGCTGAAGGCTCAGCTCCCTGATGCATTTTATGTAATTTGAGTATCTGCCTACACATACTTTGGACCTTGAATCCTAACAGTAAAGCAATTCATGGTAACAATCCCTGATAAGGAATGACCAGACCTACAGAGAATATGAAGGCAGACACCAGACTGTTTATATTAGCAGCTTCTGGAAAGGAATTTGATTCTCTGTTGTGTTATCAGTCATAGATTAATTTAACTCTGCTGAAGATTGGCAGTTTGCATAGGTGCAAAATAATATAGTGGGAACGATCAGTCCTAAACTGACTGACAGTCATGCGGAACTAAATGCCTTCTTTGACTTGGTTTCTATATTAACAAGATAAAGGTGCCACATTTCATTGATTTCTTACATTAAATTCATTTGAAACGCTTGTAGTGGGGGTTCATGTGTTGAATAGTTTAATCGAATATAGACTCTTACATAAAGTTAGATTTAAGATCTAGAACTCCCAGAGATTTAGGAGTTCAGGAAAAAGGATTTTATGACAGCTCATTGTAATACAATCTTAACGTCCTTCTTGGACTAGATAACAATTCAGAGTTCAGCACAGGAATTTAATGAAACAGGTTTTCCCAGTGGATTGGCCATGAAACAGTTGCAAATACCCAGCAGCAATAGCCTGTTGAAGAGGAATTCTGGACTGGCACATTCTTAACCTAAAACTTGTTCTCCCTGTCAGGGCTGGGGACTAAAGGGCAGAAGGGTCCTCTCATACAGTTGCAGTGCTGGGTCCAGGACTGGTCGGCATCAGGAGCCCAACTAATGCAGACTATTGTCAATTGACATTGATCTCTTTCTTTCTCTTTTTTTAAATCTTTCAGCCTTGTTATATTAGGTGTAGTATTTCTTGCTATTATTTTTAAAGTTATAGCATCTAAATTTGTGTTCTTAAGTGGAAGTCACAGTTACAGACAAAGTAGAATACCAATTTTATTTTTTTGAATTATGATAAAATGTGAACTTTGAAAATAKGACCAGGGCTTACAGTCATTACCTAAACCAAAGGCTGCCAAACGCACTCCATTCACTGGTTTTATCATTTCCAAATGTTCACACTTTCCAGAACTCTTTGAAATTTTATGTTGAAAACATGGTAAGTCTTGAAAATCAGTAATGAGAATTTACTGATACTATTGATTTTTTTTCCCAAATAGCAGTGGGCAAAGTTCTGGTCCCAATCAGATGTAAGGTTATGCGCCCTATCCCAGCACTAATTATGGCACAAAAATATTTTCACTAAAATGTCTATATGCTGAAAAACTCAGAAACACTGAACATCCAAAAGAAAACAAAACTGGAGCAAACCTGTCCATTACTCTCCTGTGTCAGGGACCGTGGGAACTCTTGTCCTTTTCTCCTTTGTCTTTGCCTGCCTCAAGACTTTTTTGAAATCCATGGAGGCCTTTAAAAATAGCACAACATCCCTGGGTGCCTCTCTGTGTCTTTGCCATGGGAAAAGGATAACTTACCTTCATCTGTGTGGGTTTTTTTAAATATGCACTGTACTAGATAATTTCAGAACAAATTCAATAGACTCTTCAGATTAGTTTAAACAGGCACTGCAATTTGAGCTATTAAAGGTTCTGATGTCTCTCTCATCTTTGTGTGTCTTCATGAGCATCAAAGGCTTACACTATATACCCAGACGTATGTTTGTTTTAGGAGAGTGCGTATGTTGTATGTATGCTCATGCTTTTGTTTGCAGCTGTAGCCCTGTGTAAATTGCTGTTTCTTGCAGTCTCCCATTCATGGTCATGATGGTGGATTATGTGTTTCCTTTCTGGAGGGCTGATGTCATCTAAATTTTGACCAGTTAATTTCTAGATATTTTCAAGGCAGTTGCAACATCTATAACCAAAGAAAAATTCTTTATTTGAGAAAAGGACCACTACACTCCTTTCTGTTGTACCGGCTAACTTGGGAAAGTTAGATGTTTAAGACTCGTATAGTCTTCTCTCAGATGGGGTTATCCTTGTTGAAACCAAGAGGATTAAGATTAATTTACAATGTGAGGTTAAGATCAGTTATGCAGGAAGTAAGCTGCCCAGTCAACCCAGTGCTCTTTAGAGCCTCTGCATCTTGCTGTACGTTTCGGGGCAAAGGAGTCCTGCTCTCAGACCACTCCAGGAATACTGACAGCCTTTACCTGCACCTGTAGAGTCTGGCTTTAGTGTTTGGATTTCCATAGTTGCTTTGGACTAAGACAGCAGACCCCAAATCCCAGACTTCAGCTAGGCATTAGCCTTTGTTTTTCTCTGATTTTAAGCCTGCATTTTAGGAGATAGTTTCTACAATACATTTCCTTTCACAGATCATTTGCTTCAGGTGAACAGCTGCATCTTTGGGGACTAAAGAAGAGGTTAATGGAAATCTGCACATTTGATACTTGGATGGACTTAATTTTGAAGATTCATAAAAAAATGTGTTTTTATGAATCCTGCTTGCATACTGTCTGTCATTTTATGATACTAGATTCTTCTCTTTATTCTAGAACTCTCCTTTCAGCAATAGTGAAATATCTGCACCTTCTTTGTCTTAGCAGACCACAATATTTTTCTTCCTTATCTGTCCTTATCCAAATAATATTGTCATGGCATGAACAGGAAATAAAAAGGTAACCAGGCTGTCTAGTGGCATTTCTGTTTTTTCCAACATTGCAGATGAGAGATATGTCCAATTTATTTATTTCTTCAGCTCTACTAGCAGGAAAGAGTTGCTGTGAACCTAAGGAAAGGACCGGTCTTCTTTAACTTACCATTTAAAAGTTAGGTGTCTGATTTAAGTGATTGTCTAGATTCTCTTCATTAAGTATACAAAGGCAATTTCACAGCTGATCCAGTCCATCCAGAGGTGAGGGGACAAATTTTCTTTCTCTCTCTTAACTGCAAACCAGCTGAATGACTACCTTACACTAGAAGTCTCATTTTTTATCAAGCTAGATTTAAACACAATGAATATTTGTCCTGCGCAGGACCCAAAAACTCCTGGAAATGTGACCCTGTTTCTTTCCTTCGGTCCTCAAATGAAGTCTTTAGGGACACTGTTGTTAGGCTAGATCTGTCCTAGCTGAAATTGGAAGAGATACAAGTGAGACTACTTCGTTTATCTCATTAATGGAAAAATAAAAATTGCATGAAGAATAATAGCCTAAGGGAGTGTTTATGATTTTCAGTTCAATTTTCTCTTGAACGTGCACCTCTGTCTTCATCAATATAATCAGAATTTTATGTAAAACTTGTCATGCAGTAAAATCRCAAAAATCCCTGCGACTGAATGCTCTGGGCATTGCTCTCTCCTTATCTAAAAGGGTTTATAAGTATTCAGTTATTATCACTATTTTTCTAGTTGATGCAGTTCAACAATTCTTCTACTTTCAAAACCAGCGTGTTAGAGTTAAGATACTGAGCAATAACAACACTTTCAGGCATTATTGRTAAATTTAAGTGCTGCTTTAAGACAGTGTAAGGATTAGCTTTCCTGACTGGGATACCTGTGAGAGGGTAGACAGATTATTCAAGGATGAGAAAATACTAAACAACAATTGTAACAGATGAAAATAGTAAATCTGACTTGATAGAAATCAGAAGATAACTTTATCCTGAAATACATGTGCACTGCCTGTGGAGACAAAAAAATAAATAGATCAGTAAGTTAGATGCACCTTTTCCACAAGATGACACAGTGCTAAGACAGAGGAAAACAGGGATAGATTTAAAATACAGAATAGACACACAGAGAATACTTATTCAGCCCTCATCTCTCTGGCAATGGAATGATATTCTCCTATGTTTTCAAGTGGAGATTTGGGACCAGGCTACCTCAGACGTAAAGGGACAAACTTTGAGTTCAAGTCTGGACTTAAGTTTTGGGTTTGGCTCATAAACTTCCTGTAGTAGAGGACACTGTATTAATTAGTACTTGTGTGACAGTCACGATGGTCTAAGGACATAAGATTTGCAGGGAGAAGTGATATTGGTTGTTCAGATGAACAAAGAAAGAAAGGGCTTTTTGGGCACACAAGCCCTTCTTTCAGAGTCAACCATTTCAAGCTAAACCATGGTAGGAGAAGTTGCTTTGAGAAGAGTTTACTTTGAGCTGTGAATATTATTGGCATTGGTGAAACAGGAGGAGTGTTAGCAGTGGAAGAACAGAAGTGTCTATGTCTGTGGGACAAAAGAAGAAACTAAGAGTTTTTAATTACAGATCAGCAGTATGTTTGTACAAGCTGAGGTGCAGAGAGGCAGTAGTAAAACAAGTAGTTATGTGGCGCTCTGAAGGTGTTCGTTCAGTTCCCTGATCTGTTGCTGATTTCTTGTGTGCAGCAGAGGAATACTTAATCTCTCTGTATGTTGGTCTCCCACTTATAAAAGGGTGATAGCTTATACATCTCTCCAGGAAGACTGGATGCATTAAAGGCTGTGACCTATGTGTATTGGAACATCTTGGATGGATGTTTTCTAAAATCCAAAGTAAATGCAAGGGTAGTCAAATAAGTTGCTAAGTCTCTGAAAGGAAATGTTCATTTTATATATTTATTTTACAAAGGTTGGTGAATTAATGCTTTGTTTTTCATTGGTGCTTGCACTATGGTATATGCCTTAGTAATTGTAGAAAGTTGAGCCTACAAGATTCATTACCTAACTGGGGAAGGATATTTGCAGCAAAGGTAAAAGAACAGGGACAAAAGCATAGATACCGGGGTAATTCCAGTTTTGTCTGGCTTCTCTGAAGAAGTTGTTGATCAGGAAGTTCAGAGGACAAATCAGAATCTACTTATTARCAAATCCACTTCCAAAGGCTGGCATACATGATATTTTTAAGAGTCCAGTCTAAAAGCTCTTTTTTAGCTAGTAGAGCTGTGCAAACATTGAGACAATTATGCTTTTAGRTGGAACTCACTGGGCTGATCGTTTACCAGCTAGACTAAACAGTTCTGTAGTGAAAAAGCTAAGTTTTAATTTGAAAAACTGCATCTAAGCATCACAGCAATATATTGCTTGTAATTATTCTGAAATGAGAATATTGTCATTTATGTAAGCTGTGCTTGCATTTGCTAAGTTGAACCATGTGGAATTGTATTTGAATTCTTTGCTTATGAAAAATAGTAGTGTTCTCCTGATGTTGGGGGGAGGGAAGAGAGGGAGAACTTTTTGGCAACAACTCAGAAAGCTAACTGACCTTTTTCYGAGACTAACTCTAGAAAATTAGAGTGCCTGTGGGTCACTATGGCATAGTTGGAGAAGCCTGTGCAGAGAGACTACATTGCGTTCTCAGAGCAGCAGCTGACCATGGGTAGCAGACTGCACTCTTAACTCCTTAAAGACAGATTATAACCTTCTCTTTCCTAARCAATGGGATTAACCTACCATGAAAATAGTGTCACGTGGCCTATTAGTCCTTTCTCTCCAAGAATTTGTACTCAGGGTCTTCTGGCTGAGCTAACATGAGCAGTGTACACCATTACATTCTTCTGGGTCAGTCTAGAAAGATGGACCTCTAGAAACTGGGACAGCCTGGGGGACAAGCTGTTATCAAAACTAGGGCATTTCAATAACCCCACTGAAACCTTCTTRAAGTAAGATTAGTTGTTGCTCATTAGGAAGAAATGCAGCTCTGCCCACCRAGAAAAGATTTCTATCTTCTTTTTCAAGGCTGTATGCTGGTGTAGTTGAGCACAGCCAAACTAGAAATAAACTGCCTTTCTCAAATCGTCCTTCTGTAATTTGTTCCAAAAAACTGAAAGTGTGTGTCAGTGCTTATAATTAGATGCATGGGCACAATTCATATGACTATCAGTGGAGTCTGGGCAATCTGCACTACTTCTGACACCAGAAATAGACCATCAGTATGTTAAAAGACTCTGGGCTGTGGGTTGCAGTTCAGGTGATGCCCCAGAATATTGCAGGGCTGTGGTAGGTCAGGCAATGAGGTGAGAAAAAGGTCTGATATACCTTCTATACTGATTTCCACGTGCCCCAAGGGTGTTGGTGCAGACTTTCATTAGACTTTTTTTTTTTTTTTGTGCTATTCCTTCCCACCTCACAGCAGTAATTCAGAACTTGCTCTTTCTTGGCTTCTGGTCACAGAAAGGACTGACAGGATCAATAGAAATAACATTTCACAATCACTTGAATAATAAAAAGCGATGCTTGGCAGGAAATGCAAAAGACTTGTGTTCAGTATAGCCCAAATTTTAAAGGCACTTAGGTGCTTAAAGACATAGGTAGGTACTTGGAGGAAAAGTAGCTGTATGCCCAACTCCAKTTTTTTTTAATGAGTCTTACGTGCCTCACCATCTCTTAAAAAGCCTGATAGGAACATATGTGAGGCCTTTACAAATCTGGTATGATGTCACTATTGAAAATGAGACTTCATTGCAAAACTAATTTGACATTAAAACAATCTGTGGATTGTATCAATACCCTCAACCTTTTAGTGGGCTCATCTCATTCACACTGAGTAGGTGATCTGGAAAAAAAAGTGTTTCCTGGTTAGTCAGAGGATAATTATATGTTACAGCTACAGGCTGGAATTATGCAACTGCATAAATGGGAGAGACGAGGAATGGAAATATATATTATAGCATTGAAAAGAAAACACCAGGTCTGGTTTTGGGAGCACTGCAGAGAGTGCCCATGCTTTAGTGCTACTGTCAGAGGGGAAGTGGACCTCAGTTTTGAAGAATCTCCTAGTGGCTTGAAGCTAACATCATGTAACATGGACCTGTGCATGGGACATGGTGCTGGCGCAAGGAAAACTGGGATTCTGCCCCAGTACCTGACTTAGAACAAGACCACAGGTACCCTACTGCTCTTGGTGAGTCCAGCATCTCCTCCCTCGGGAGGTGCATTGAGCTCTCAAAAGAGGCTAGCTAAGAGTCACCGTAGCATGGCCAGCTGTGTAYGAATCAGAAGATAAGAAGCATGAACATGTAGTCAATGGGATGAGGTGCATCATCAGCCAACAGCAAAGTGAACCTGCGCTCTCCAGGATTTTATGCTCATGCGTAGTTACTCACAAGCACACATATGCATCCTTTCCCCCCCTGCAAGGCACCTCCCTTGCATATGGTATTTCCATTACTATGGGGAGTAGAACAAATGTTGGACTATAAATATGAATTTTGAAGCTAGAAAAAAGAGCTGTCGTGATAATGATGCCAGTAAGCTGTATGGTTTCTTAAATGTTTTTTGAAAAGATAAATGATAAGCAGTTATGGAAGTGGGGAGGGAAGGCCATTGAAAGCAAACTTCATTGAAAGAAGATTAAAGCATGAGTATACGTAGGAAATGGTGTTTGGTTTTCATTCTTTCAGCAGGAGTTGCTGAAAAGGAAAATACTGAAATCTGAAACTCAGGCAAACTAATCAATATTCAGCTGAAAAATAACGCAAATGCTAACAAACAGCATGTTGATAATGGTAATTAACAAGATCATAATGACAATCATGCTGGTTTCATTCATTAATTAGGTTGTTCTAATTAGAGTTCTGTATGATTCTGAGCCACCTGCGAGGTTTTGACCTCAGAAATCTCTTGTTTCCCTGACACAGAGATAAGGAGAGGGGCTGAAATATTGTAACACTATAGCTAATTACTTAGCTGCTTCAGGTTGCCATGGGTGCAAGGTGTGCTACCAAAGGTCCATCTTATTAGTGAAAACAGTGGATGTGTACGTATGGAGTTTATGAAATTTTTTGGACAAATTCATTTGTCTAAAATGAATGTCATAGCTTATTCATTTTAAAAGAAATGTACTTCAGGTGAAAAATCTATACAGAAGTTAATTAATAGTTTTAGCTATAAACAAAAGGAAAAATGAAAGCTAAAGAACTGTAGGGTATCTTTTAAAACAAAGTATTGCAATACTGTGTTTCAACATGCCATTCTTCTTCAGAACTTTCTATATGTGCACTTTAAAAAGAGCACAAGCCCTCCCTCCCACCAYTGTTAGTGAAACGTTTCGTTTTTGGATAAAACAAATATGAGAAAATTATTTTTTTTCTTACAATTTTTACCTTGACCAAAGCACAGAAATCAGAGCTGTGTTTGCTTGTGTATGTGTATTCAATTAAACCAAGACAATAAAGAGGGACAGTTTTGAAAAGGAAGATAGCAAGTGTAGAAGGTGGTGGTGGTTTAGCTGATGCCTTTTTTGTTTTGATTCCTTTTTGACATTTAATGTAGATCAAACCAAGCAATTAGCTATTCTTGGTTAGCTGTCTTTGTCTGTTATCTCACAGGGACTACCAATATATTCCTTTGAAATACTATAATGCAAAAAATCATTTTCCACTTTTTTTACTTGCTTTGTGTTTTCATATAATTGCATTTACAGGAAGTGCAAAACACTCCCATAATGACAATCTGGTGCATCTCTTTAATTCTAAGCAACAGAGCAAATCTCTTTCCATTTCGAAACCAATCTTCCAACAAATCATTTACAGAAGTATATATATATGTATCTAAACATACGCATGTGTGCGCGTGTGCACACACACACACACACACACACAATAATTAATCTGGAATTTTAATACTACATTTTAAAAATGACGGTATTATTAGGTCATGCAACATTTATACAAAGATTTAAACTCTGTGGTTTGATACAGTTTACATGCGTTTGATAGTCTTAGATCCATGTGGAAAGAGAGGAGAAATGAGAAAAGAAGAACAAAATCTTTTTCAATATAATTAAAAAATGAGCAAATTAATTAATCTTCAGGCAATATTGCAGTATTGCTTGACTGCACTGTGAGTAGGTCACTGATCTGGTATGCGCAGAAATTATGGGGAGGTTGGTCTGAAACCTAACAGCTATGTGACGAGAGTTTAGAGTTTCTACAAAAAGTTGTTTGAATGCTCACAGAATAATARTGTCATTCCCAAAGACAATAATCTCTGCTGTTTGGCAAATTAGAGCAATAAAGTAGGTAGGAAATGTATGTTTGAAATTGAGTTGAGCTCATGATCATCTATGTACCGAAAAAAGGAGTAAGCAATGACTTCTGAGATCTGGAAACTTACTTTTGTCTGGTGCCACAGCTTTGACTGTCTCTAACACTCATCCAGACAGAATGTAAAAACATGTAAAAACACCATTATTCTGATTTGAGAGAAGAAAGTTTACTTCCTTTTGCACTGAGGTAAATGATCTTTCATGGCCTTTACTCATGGGAATCTGACACTGGGATTTGATTCAGTCCTTATGGAACAAGGAGGGTCTTTCTGGCTACAGCCCAGCACTGTAAGCAGCTATGTCTAGCAATTTCCTCTAGAAAATGATTAAGTTTCATCTTAAAATCTGTCTTCTGAGTTCAGGAGAGTTCTGAGTTCTATGGGAAAGTAGTTCCATAGCTCCCATTTTTCTGGATTATGTTTATTTACTGCCATTTTGTGCCCTTTTGCTCTCGTTCCAATATCATCTTTTAGTGTAAGAGCTGTTATTTTTGATGGAGAATTAGATACCAGTTTTCTCCAGTGTTCTTACTGAAAGCAATCCTYCTCCCTCCCTGCTCTGCCTGTGGCAGACTTCAAATGTTTGAAATCAGGTGTGATTTTTCTATATAAAGCACAAGCAATAGTGTAATAAATGAACAAGAAAAAATAGTTGGACAACTCAGTGGGAGAAAAAAATATATGACACCCCTCCCTCCCTGCTCTGCCTGTGGCAGACTTCAARTGTTTGAAATCAGGTGTGATTTTTCTATATAAAGCACAAGCAATAGTCGGTGTAATAAATGAACAAGAAAAAATAGTTGGACAACTCAGTGGGAGAAAAAAATATATGACACCACTATGACTTGTATGATCCGTTCTTCAGTTCTTGGCAAAAAGAGTTTTAAGTTGACTAGACTTCTAACTGAATTCCTCTTTTTTCTCCTCTCTCACCTCTGTTCCTACATTTCTCTCCCGCCACTTGAGTACATCATGAACTAAAACTGCATTTTTTGTAGCATCAGTTAAACATGTTTGCATTTGGTTCAGAGCACACTTTCAAAGTGAATCTTGTGGTTGCCCACAGTTACTACAGTTTGTTTCGTATCACGGAGTGGTCTCAGACCTCATGAACTGRATTATTTTAAGAGGAAATTAAACTGGAAAATGTGCTCCAGCAATACAGCATTTCAGCCACTCCTCAGGGCTCGCACTTCGGCTCCTGTAGACATAGGTTTAGTGTTCTGCCCAGGCTTCCCTGGGTATCTGAGGGGGCAACATAGGTAGGTCAGAGCTGCACAATGCTTTCCTTACCGTCTGTTGACTCTACATCATGATAACCCTTATAATACCTTGACATTCATCTGTATCATGCTTAGTTTTCTACAATGTTTGTCCTACATTTGGGGAAACAAACAAAACTACCTTGAGCAGAGCAAACTGAATATTCTTTCTGTGTGTGAATGACAGAAGCACAGTGCTGTCTGGTAATCAAGGTCAGGAACCAAAAAGGCATTTTCTTTCCTAAAATGGATTTCACTGGGTGGTATCCCATGGTTACCTAGTGACTCATGAATACCAGTCTGGGGATAAAGAAGACTATTGTATTGGTAAAACCTACACTGAGATAGGTAGATTAATATTTACAGGCTTTAGTTAATAGAGCAGATTTAAATCCTTCATTTGCATATATTGACTTTTCTTCTAGGTGTTGTAAGCCTGAAGATTTCTGTCTTTAAATCTTGCTTATTAGCTTAAAAATACTCTCTTTTAACAATAAGAGTAGCAYGCAGATTGATTATCTGGATTTTGTTAACAGCATGGAGTAGGATTGAGTCACCTTTTTGTTCGTATTCCTCATTCAAGGCCAGCTTTGGTTGTTGTCTCTATATTTGGAGACCAGGGCTCATCTTAGTGTGATATTCAGGACCTGATCCTGCAAAGAGATACTCAAGCACAAGTAACTGAGAGAGTTAGAATCATAGAATCATAGAATCAGTAAGGTTGGAAGGGACCTCTGGAGATCACCTAGTCCAACCCCCCTGCTCAAGCAGGGTCACCTAGAGCATGTTAGACAGGGTTACATCCAGGCAGACCTTGTAGATCTCCAGAGAAGGAGACTCCACAACCTCTCTGGGCAACCTGGTCCAGAGCTCCATCACTCTTATAGAGAAGAAATTCCTCCTCACGGTCAGGCGGAACTTCCTGTGCTTCAATTTCTGCCCATTGCCTCTTGTCCTGGCATATGGGACAACTGAAAAGAGTTTGTCCCCGTCCCCTTGACTCCCTCCCTTCAGGTACTTACACACATTGATGAGTTCCCCCCTCAGTCTTCTCTTCCCCAAGCTGAGGAGGCCCAGCTCTCGCAGCCAAATTGTTACTTTGGCAGTTAAATTATTACTTTAGAATTACTACACTTGTAGTGATCTGACTTGAGAAAAAAATGGTACATTTTGAAGGAATATTTGAAATAAATAAAAATTGTATTAGCAGCTGATTAGTTAGTCTAACAATCTGTGGCCTGTGGCTCTAGTCCTTCATGTTTATCAGCCTGCTTTTCCCATGCYTTTGTGAAGGATATGTGAGGTAGAGTTTAAATTAAGATTTGAGATCTTGGTGCATGGGCAGCTTTTGCAGTTAGCCTACCAGTAATGACAGGGTTGTTCGTAGTGTTAATAAAACAGTGAAGGCACCCTGAAGCAATAATACTTCATATTTTGATCAATGGGGGCCTTAATCTAATTTCATTATTAAATGACTGCCACTTCTAATGAAAATGTGTCCCAAGTGCACTACATCTTCAGTTCATCTTCAGTGAACTGCAGTGTTATATTATAGCTAAACCAGTCTTTTTTCTTCCAGTTTATATAAACTCATGGACTTGAGAGGGAAAGGAGTAATTAAAAAAGGTATGAATATGAAGGTTGATGCATAAGGAGGACAAGGATAAGGAAGTTGATGTTCCATGTATATCCACATTTATATAACTTCTGCAAATGTAATTCATCCTTGCATGCAGATAATGTAATCTGGGTGATTGTATGGCTCTCTCTAAAGTATCTTAGTTATAATTATTGCCCAAGGTAATAGCCTAGCTATTTTGATACTCTTTTATGAGTCTTAAGATCTAGTCTGCATTTCAGACATAGCTTGTTGTATTGCAGATTTGCAGACATAGCATGTTGTTTGCAGATTKGACTCCGTTGTTAATGAAACTTTGTACAAGAAAAGGAAATACCTTTGCTGTCTTGTCTTGTTCATAGTAGGGGCTGGTTGCAAAGACTGAGACATTTTTCAGAGCTTCCCTGAAGGTTAAATGAAAACAAGGCTATTTACCTTCTGCCTGCAAGGCTACTTACCTTCTGCCTGGTCCTTATCCAGTTGGTAATGGCTTCAGAGATGCTGCATGGGCCTGCTAAAGTAGAGATTGGYACACTTTCTCCAAGATATACTTCTGGTTTAAGCCAGCTTTCTTTCTCTCTTTCTTATATTCTTTTTAGTGCAGATTTTATTAATTTGGAGATAAGCTTTTCATCAGAATTTTTTCTTCTTTACATTTAAAAGCTCCTTTTTAGCTACTATAATCCTGCTGGGTTGTAGTTTTTAAATATGTAGTAGACAACTTATTTTCTTGTCTTCAGAACGGGCTGATAGATACATCCTTCTGGGATACTGCTAAGAATTACCTAAGAAAAGCAGGAAGCAGGTGAAAAATAACCCCAAGTGATATGTCAAAGGTAGTGTCTCCAACAGATCCTAGCTGTCCTGCCCATGGGGAAGCTAATTATCACAGCAGAACTATGAAGAGCATTGGATGCATGTAAATTTTGAGAGGAAATTAAAGACAAGTTAGCTGTCTTTGATTCACAAGAAGTCTTTTAATGTGTTTGCTTGTTTCATCACTTACCGAATCTTTTTTTTTTCCCAAGCTGTATGTTTCCTTGCAGTACATCCTACTGCAAACTATACAGTAAGCTGGAAGGTGTGGCAAAGCTTGTGTGCAGTGTTCTGGCAGACATCCTTCCTTTTATTAACAATTTATACAAATGGACAACCCCTGCAGAGCCACCATTTCTGTAGTGTTATTCAGTGACCCTACCCGTGTCTCACCAAGTCAAACTACTGGATTCTGAGAATTTCTGTGCTACGATTGTATGGCCCTTTTCCTGTTTCCAAGACCTCCAGTTTGGGCCAGAGTCAGAAGCAGAATATGAGGCTAGGTAGACTGAAGGTGTGACCTGGCATGGCCACTCTTAAATTACTAGCTGAAAGATGAGGTATCTGTAAGAATTTCACTGAATTAATGGTTCTTCCATCCAGAGTGTAATTTTGTGTGTCTTGTGTGCTGCTATTGCTAAGCTCATGGATAAAAATGAATTCTTTGGAATGAGTGATTTTTGGATGATGCGGATTGTGCTTAACAGGACATCTTAAAAGGACCTAATTCTCAAATAACATATGGCACCACTTCTTCGAGAATAAGACCACTTCCAGGTAGCTCAGACTGAACACAGAAAACAGAAGCATACAATTTCCTACAGGTTTCTCAGACTGACATCCAAACTTAGTTGGTGGAAAGCTTTCCTCTTTCTTTGTACACAGTGACTTCTGAGATGCGACCCAGCCATTCTGATTTTGTCAGCCTTTTGGTTACTTATTTTCGGCTGGGCTGTGTTTGATAGGACCAGTTCATAGGCTTTGATTGGTTATGTTTGTATTTGCATTTTTCAATGTTTTGTGAATAAAATCCATGCATTATTTTTAATGCAGCTATTTTAAGAAAGTTTATCACTTAGTGCACAAAGAAATATAGGCTCTGTTGTGCAAGTGATCTTGCAAAAACATACTCGGAAATGCATCTGCAGTGGCAGTAGTCACTGAGAACCTAGGGAACTGTGTTGGGAGCAGAAGCTGTGCCGGTGGACTGTATATAGCGAGTTGCTGACTGTAAGTGACAATGCTGAAAGTAGTACTTAGAGGAACTCATACAGGTACTAGGGTCCTGTGCAGCTCCCTATGGTGCCAGGGTCAGGCCTTGTAGCCAGGGCCTGTCCCACCGCTCACAAGGGTGTGGGGCAGCCTCAGCCCCAGCCGTGGACACCATCATGGGGACAAGGATGGGCTGAGGCTGCAGCTTGGGGTCGGGGTTAGGGAGCTGATGGCTGGGCAGGGGCAGAGCCAGGGCAGAACTGGAGCCTGACATTGCTGCAACATTGTGGGGCAGAGACTGACGGCCATGGGATGGGCTGAAATTGGAGCCTGGGGCTGGGCAGGGTGGAGGGAGCCCAGGACCTGCAGGCTGGCTCAGGGTCCTGACAGGAGGCTGTAGTGTTAACAACACTAGCAGAGCAATCAAGAGTTCGGGATTTATGAATACTTGTGGGTAATATACATGCAGTAAATGAGGCTGAAATTTGTTAATACTGAATAACACTATTAATAACTTCCTGAGGTCTAATTAATGCATTTCAGGATGACAACATATAGTAATCCCTCCTTGGAGACCATTCTTGGCAGGGCCCATAGCTGTAGTGAGTGTGTGTGTAGCAGGACAGAATGAAAGGATAGTGGTAAGCTGCTTTTTGTGGTTTATGTGTGTATTCTTTTGCTTAAAAGAATGAGTTTATGCTTTGAATGGAGCACATTGTTGGAATGCAGAGTTCCTTATATGGCTTCTCTCTGAATCTTTCCTCTAAGGATTATCAGACTGTACTGCTTGTTTCCAGTTGTCACTTCTTGCTGTACACCACAGTGTTACACCTACCAGTCTGTAAATGCATCTCTCTGAGCCTTGTGGTCGAAAAAGAGAAGTAGAACAACCTAGTAAAATGCACTGAGTAATCCATGGGTCAGTTGGCTGACTTGAATGAACGCAAACTTCTTAGAGTTTGAAAATTCCAATCTGATTTCAAACAGTTCAAGGCCATGTATTTTTTCAGCTTGGACAAGAACAAGAGCAAGTATATGTGTATATACTTGCTAGAGAGTCAAATCTTAGCTAAATGAGGGGTGTTAGTTTAGTTATTTCTGTTTTATTGCTTTGTTTTTATTTCTTTTCAGCACTGGTTGCCAGCCGAACATGGACGAAGAATTGCTCAAACTACAGAAGAGTCTGCATTATGTTACCTCCAGCAGAAGCACCAGATTTCTGGCTAGTAAGTAAATACATACAATATTTTTAGCTTAGTTCTTCTGCCTTGAGAGGCATATATGAGTTTGAAGAAATATCCAAATGCTTTGAGGCATATCTGAATTCCAGCCCTGAAACTTCTGAAATGTGTCATCACAGCAGTAAACTAAGCAATAGGAGATGCTTGAGAAATGGTTTGACCTGGGCTATCTGTCTGTATACAGTAAGTACTGTGGACTAGTGGGAGTAGCTCTGTAGAGCAAACAGTGGATGTGATGTCTGTAATATACACATTTCAGGGGGATTTACTTTGGACAAGTCTAGTCTAGTCCTGTGGAGTACACATCCATCAGCGACTGGAGTACCATAGGGGGGGCACTCTTGAGATGCTTCTGCCGGAGAAGTTTCATCCGATCAAGTTTGTGTTCTCCAAGACTGCTTTGCTGTGTGAAGCAAAGCATGGTAAGTGGGGACAATTGGGAGATTCACTTCAAAAGGACACTCCTGATCTTAACCAAAATGGTAACATAGATGCACCCATAATCTTTCCCAGTCCATCCTGGGCTTCTAGTAAGGAGTTTAGGAAGCTGCTTCACTTGATAGCTGCACGGAGATGTTTGTGTGTTACTAACACAAACCGGAAAGCTGTAGAGAGGTTTCAAGTTTATTTCTTATCACAGTGTTGGCAAAGGGAAATTTTTTCCAAGATAAACATGCAATTAATGTTTGAATAGTTCATTTAATTGGTGGTAAAACCTCACTGTGTGTGTTGGAGTTTTTAAAAAGGCTGATTTGCTGCAATGTAATAGCCCACACAGACAAGTTACTTGAAAGCAAAATCAATGTATTTATTCAAGTACTATTAAGAGCATGTGAAAACTGAAGATGCACAGGGAAGATAAGCTGCATTTAATGAAACTTGCCAGAGGAAAAAAATTCTGGCTTATTTTTTCCCTGATGCTGTTGCTACAATGAGATTGCCAAAGGGGTCTATGGAACTGCAGTTGGAGTCTGCATATGGGTCAGGTTTTATTCTGCTTTCTTGTGGAGCAGAAATACAAACTCAAACACCTATGATATTTCTCGACTGAAGCTTTCCTCTGTTTTATACTGTCCTTCCTAACTGAAGGTGAATAAACATGAAGTACAGGCTTTCAAACTTGTAAGAGCTGAGGGACGAGAATAGGATGCAAAAGCAGCTTTTGTGCTGAGCTTGCTTGAGTTTTGTGCGTGATTACAAAAGTTGTTTTCCCTTGTGTGTCACGATGTGGGTCAGGGAAGGAACCTGAAGCCATTCTTCACTATTCAGAATGTGAAATTGTTTTTGTGCTTTGTGCGACAGGATTTTGGTAGTGACATCAAGGATTTCATGCAGATGATTCAGTCACCGTACAGTGATTTTTAAAAGGTGAATGTATCTGGGAAAAAAGCCGCTGAGATCACTAAGCTAATTTCAAGATTGGCTTTCCAACAAAGGCAAACAAGTAGCTGTGTCACTGGACAAAACACTGTTAGACCTTATCTAGACAACTGCATAAAATTCCAGGCTTCCCTCTAGAAGGATGAACTTGGGCAGGAATAGTCACAGAAAAGTGATAGGGGAAACAGAGCATAACCTTTGAGGAGATTGTAAAAAGAACATGGTTTTGTTAGCCAAATGAAATAAAAGTTTGGTGAAATATGAAGGCTGTAAATGCTTAGGGGTCTAAAGTTCCAGTGGATTAGAAAGACTAATCTAAGTGAAATTACAACAGTGGCACAGGAATAAATGGATATTAGGAAGCCATGAATAAGCTTAACCTGCGAACTAGATTCCTAAGCATCAGAGCCATGAGCTTCTGGACCAGTGTTGTGATGGCAGTGGAAGCAAAAAGGCCTGTCTAACCCAGAGCTGGATAGTGTTTTGTGGAAGGAATAGTATGATTTTGCACCTGCAGGAGGAGGGGACAGGGTTTAACAACCCTTCAAAATGTCCCTTCTGATAATGGAGCTGTTGGAACATACTAAAAAAAAAAAAAGCAAAAGTCCAATTCATGCATAAAAGCAGATTAAATATATGTGTATATATACATATAAAAGTGTATGTGTATGTATAAAGTTTTGGCTTGTTCCTTAGGATTATGTTGTAAATGTCAAATACTGTCAAAGTAAAGACAATGTTACATTTTTTTTATTGATCTGATACAGAAGTCAAATAGTGTTTATATTATTGCCTCTGCATTAGATTTGGATACACTTGGCCCATTTTTATTTGATGGGAATTTTTCTTGAGATACATAAAGACTGAAGCAATACTATACATGCCTGTAAACAGAAAGTCTAATTATTACGGCAATATGGATGAGGTAATGGAGCGTGACTGTCAGGAGTGCAACTAATGACACTCAGGTAATCGACTAACAACCAAAATATAATAGTCCATTAGAAAACCAACAGAGCTCTACGCAAGGTGCCTGCAGTATTGTGCAGTGGGGATGTGAAAACTGCAAATAGCCACATATAGCAAAGACATGGAGTAAGTTGAACACATGCTGTTAGTAATGACCAAGGCTTGACTGTGTGCTTAAAGAAACGAAGCCATTTAACTAATAGGAAAATGCACAATACAGTATTTGAAGATTTGATTAAATTTATACAAACAGCTACAATCTAGCTTCTTTTCCCTTGGGTAACTTAAAGCTGAACCCACAGGGATGCTGTTTGATCTGCTGAACATAATACTGTGCCAGCTATTTGCTGTAGTGACTGAATACAGAAAACAGAATGGTGAAGATGTCTCAAGACAAGACTGTGGTTAAAGTGGACTGAGTGAGTAGGATGTCTTGTCAGTGAAAGAAGCAGATAATGAATCTACTAATTTTGGCTAGTGGGTAAACACTTGGGGAGTAGTCTGTTAAACAGCTTCTGAAGCTCCAAGCAAGAGTATCAAGAGACACCATGGAAAAAATATATATTAAAAAGGGAAGTTAATAGTAATAAGGATTTAGTTTAATAAGAGTAGATTACTGTAAAAAGTGCCTCCTTCCCCAAGATATCCACAGTTTCATTAGCCTGCAGCAGAAGGGAATTAAGCTAAATCAAATTCCCTAGTATTTACCCTATCTTTAGAAACATTTTGCTGAAGATATTGCAGCCCAGGTTAACACAACCAAGTTGTCACATTGTGGCAAGTTATGTTAACAAGTGGTGTACCATACAGTTACTGAGATAATTCTTGCTTGCCTCTTAATGTGCGGTAACTTGTGGCTATGTCTTTATTGGGAAATTATCAGAGAAGGGACAGAAATATCCCACTGACTTGATACAGGGTGAGAACAACATAGTTGGTTGAACAGTGCTTATACGACTGTGTTTCTGGACAACTGGAACCAGAAAGTGCCCCAATATCATACTTTTATTCACTCACCGGCTATACAGAAGACTGAAATCTGTACGTCCATGCTGCTGCAGATTAATGCAAGTAAAAGCAAACATCACAGCCTGTCAGAAGGGCTTGTAGGGTCTTTGCTTCTGTTGAGAACAGTGAGAGTTAGGATCATGCATGCCTTTCTGAGTCTATGTCTTTGGTATTCATCATTACGGTAAAATATTTCTTGCCTTCTCCAGTTGTATGTCCTCAAAATCCTCTCAAGGTCTTAAGGGAAGTGTAACTCAAAACACATGCACAGTGCAGGGCAGGTTTTACAATATTAATCTATATTGGTAGATCTTTCATGAAGTACCATGGAAAGTGTTCAAAAATAATTCTTTGAAGTAGGATAATTGCTTTTACCACTGATATTAGCGCAAATGCAGCCTAGTATATTACATTTTTTGCAGATAAGACTTGGGTGATTTGAGCACAGTACAAGCCTGCTTAGTAAACCTCTTAATGAAAGTACTCCTTCTCTGAATAAAAGAGCTCCATAAGTGACCATGAGGAAGTTTTAACAGACAGTATGACTTACAAAAAGCGAAAAACAGCCACAAAGCTTATGTGCAATGTTTGTCTCAGATGAGTAAGGTGCTGGGCCTCAACACAGGTAAGCGGTGTAGTCCCTTTGAATTTGGTGGTGTTGTCCTGGTAGGGCCAATGCAGCTGTCAGACTAGTTGTCCCAGACTAGCTTAGACTAGTGGCCAGATTTGATTAGTAGTTACATAGCAGTCCTCAAACTGGGAAGACATTCCCTGAGGCAGGGTCCGGAAGTCCCTTGGGGGAGTGCAATGCCAGAAGGCTGCAGGGAAGGAATGGTTGGTTCAGGGCCAGAGCAGGAGGAGAGAGGGGAGAGCAGCTGGAAAATATCTAGCTGAGGAAAGGGTTGGCTATGCCAAGTGCCTCTGGGGCAGAAGGGACGTTGGAGCTGTCTCTTAAACTGTCAAGTGCATTGGCTGGGTCAGAGTTGTGGGACCTTTCCTGACCGCAAACGGTGTGCCGGCTGCTTAGCCTGCTCTTCAGGCTTGCCAAGGATAGGGGAGAGACGAGGGTGAGTGCAGGTCCTAAGCAGGGCAAAAGAGGGGCACTCGCTCTCTGTGCCTCTTGGGTATTCCCAGGACTCTAGGTCCAGAAGGGCAACAGCAGTGCTGTAGAGCAAAAGACACCTCTGTGAGCAGGCTGTTAGAGTCTAGACTATCCTTGGGGGATGATGAGTCAGGGCTGTTTAGGCAGCAAATTTGGCAGAGTGACTCAGATGCTGCATGGCTGAATAAACCACGAGCTGAGAATGCTGCAGAGCGATGTGGCTGGCACCCACCAAGCTGCCTGCAGGGCTGCTGTGTGCGGGGGGCGAGGAGCGGATTGCTCACATGAGACAGACTTGGTAAGGCTGCAAAAATTAAAACCAACCTTTTATCCAGGGCTCAGTGGTTCCTGGCATTAGAAGTCACGTTACAACACAGCGGGATGCCCAGTACAGCAGGGCATCAAAGCAGTGAAACCCATGTTTTCACTCGATCTGTAACAGATCTGCCAAATCTTACACAAAAGAAAATAAATGTTTTTGGGGGAAGAAATTTTCAGATTTATTAAAAAAAAAGGTGGACCCTTTATTTTATATTTGAATTTATTTTACCCAGAAAGGCTACAAAAGAAAGGAGTGCTTTATAAGGCTGTACTAGGATGACAAAGAGAATAGGGGTGATGTAAAAAAGCACATGACCAACCTTTGCCAGCTAAGGCAGGAGACATCCTGCCTACAGCACTAGGCTTTGACAGCAAAGGAATATGCACAGATCATTAATGCTTCAAGACCATGCTTCTCTGTGCAGTGTCTTGGACCTCTTACTGTTATTTAAAGAAAAACATACTGCTATCCTTAATTCAATTATTGGAATATGTAAGCAGGCATCTCTCCTACCCCTGGTTAATTCATAAAATGATACTTGTAGTATATGTTGTGGCAGCAAGTGAGCTGAAGTGGAAGAGGGAATGGAAAAATTGTTCTGCAGGATTGTTCTTCAGATATGACAGTGCTAAAATAAAAAAAAAATATATCTGTGGTTAAGTGAGAGAAGCAGAGCAGCAGTCATTTGTACTAAGGAACCAGCCTGCCCATGTGGTGACTCTTTCAAAAACATCAGTATGAGAAATATCGTGCCCTTGCCTTTCTTTCAAATCCTAAGTAACTTCCTTCAAAAACACATCCTTTGGCAAATCTCCATCCATGAAAGCTACTATGACACAAGCTGCTTTAGATTTCATAGTCACCAGTGCAGCAGTATGTAGCAAAATATCTCCTGGCTCCACTCCTATTTTCAGTCACTGTAGTTGTGTACAAATCAATATTCTGCGAAATAGTTAATCCTGTATCAATAGGACTTGAAACTTTAAATACATGGTGAAAATAGCTGAGACTTGAAACACGTAAGAGTAGTGCTAACAATCATCACCATCAGCAGAAATCAAAGGAAGAAGAATTTCACTGATTGAGCACTGTGCCTCATAACCAGAAGGTCTAATGATGCATTTTAAATAGGAGAGGGTTTTTTTCCTTTATTTTTCAAAGTTAAAGCTGGTGCAATCTGTCATATAAGTTATAAAGCAACGAAATGTATATCTTTTTAAAAATAATTGAGAAATGCAATGCCATATCACTACAGTGGTCTCTTTTGCAGACCTTTGGCTGGGCAGAGGTGAACATGTGCTATAGCTAGTGCATTCATATTGGTGGCTCTACGTAACCTCTGCATGTGCGTGCATGTGCTTATATATAAGCTGGATTGCTGCTGCTGAGAAAAATGGAAAGTCATTCCGTCAGAAAAAAACATTCTCCTCTGTGGGTCCTCTGTACTGACACCAATGCTTTCTACTGTCAGCTGATGTTCATGAGGTTGTAAGAACTTAATGTCTTGGAAACACCTAGTGCTCTGTCAGATTTGATTGAAAGTGGCCAGTGGGCTCAAAAGTTAAGGGCAATCTGAAAGACAGACAGTGTAGTTACATAAATTTTGTTATTTTAGGAAAGCAGGTTAAAGACTCTCTATCTTAGTTTGACCTACTAAATGCTATTCGAATTAGAGTATGCTTAAGCAACTCTTTGTGCTCAAGGACTTCTGTCACCACAAGAAACACCTGACTGCCACACAAAATGACTTGAAGTATTTATCCTGGAAGCAGAAATGAGCATGCAATATCACTGAAGGTGTTTTGATAGCCCTGAAGCCTACTAAGACAACAACAAACTCTGTGATATGAACAGCTGCATGAGGAACCTTATGGTATTTTATTGAAATGTCAGCTTGGTTGTTTCCTCTCCTGAAGCTTTATGAATGTCATTGAAGAAAAGAGATGAAGAAAAACACTATTTCAACATGTGCCTTTCATCAGATCTGTACAGTGGTCACAGATAGCAGTTCTACTGCCAAATTTGAACAATAGGGTGAAGTTGAAATTTCATTTAATCAACACATAAATGAAGAAAGACATTTTGTTCAGAAACCAAAAGTAATGTTACAGAATCAATGTTAAACATATCTGTCCTTGAAAGCACAGATGAGGAACTGAAATTTCTTTCTTCTGTTTTGGAGATTTCATGAGCTCTGTGGAGAGGTGGATGGAGGATGCTCTGAAAAAGACTCAGACAAATTCGTTACAGATAGACCATGTCTCAGTTAGCCAGAAAATGCACTAACTTTCTGCAGACATCATTGAAATGACATGACTCAGCTGTATCAGCTAGCAAAAAATTGTTCTGTCTAGTCCAGCACTGTAAGTGCATGTTGCTGCTCCCTAGTGTTGTCAGTCTATCTAAAGTCTCAATAGCAGATGTTATTTTAGGCTACTTAACACATCTATGAACTGCTCATATACGTTTTTAGTTGGAAAAATATTGTGAAATTTAAAACCAGTGGAAAAGAATAATGAAATCATGTGAAGTTTACAAGTAATCAAAACCCCTCTAATATTTCCATTTTAAGTTCAATCTCTCTTTGTTGGTTGGCTGAATGGGAGCTGAACCTAAACCCATTAAATGCAGTTGAACCCAAACTTGAATTAAACCTAAAAAATTAATAATTGAACTCTTTACTCCCTTCTGAGAAGCTAAGCTGTATTTTGTAAGCCTGGCCTGTGGATATCCTGCCTCAAGACATCCTGACGTGTCAATCTCCAGTGAAAAGTTTCTATCATTAACTTTTATCATAGAGGTAAGATGAATCCTGCAGTCTGCACCAATGTAGTGGCACCATACAAAGCTCTTAAAGTGCTTGACAAACCTTGCATAAGTTTAACCAAGGCCTTGACCTGTCAAGCTTCATAAACATGTCCTTTTATCTTCATTGAAGCCAATGGGATGCCACATATTTTGAGGTCATTGATAGGAGTGTGGACACATTTCCTTTTGAACCCCCTGAGACAGGCAGCTCATAACTTTCACAGCCCCTGGATCATGTAAGCACAACTAATTTGTGTATTATCACATAAGACTGTGTTAGGTGTGAGACTACAACCCTCTGAAAGCCTGACTTCAGCTGACTGAAAGAACCAAATACCAAAACAGCAGTAACTGTTGACTTAGTAAAAAGTACTAAAGTGAAGAAATGATCAGAGACTGGCATGTATTTTTGTCATGCTCTTTTGGCCATAGTGGCTGAGAGGGCAAATAAACAGAGGGGAGAAATACAGTGGAATAAAAGCAACATTCCGCTGTATAGTGAAATGATTGAATGGCTGTCTTTGTATCTCAGCAACTTATTTTGAGATTGATGACAAGTTGGAGCGGAGCTGATGACTTACGGCGATATTTGACTGTTGCACTGATTTTTTTTTTTTTTAACTTGGCAACAGTAACGTAAATTAATTAAGTGAGCGGCACTCCTCCCAGCTGGTCCTATCTTTATCCCTCCAACCATGCAGGCCAATGCACAGGACAGAGAAAGTGCAGCTGCTTTTCACAAAATTAGTTTATTTAAACTATATATTTTTTTGCAAATACTTGTCCTATCACAGGAAGAACCCTGTTTCTCTTTCAAGACCATGAAAGCCTTAGCACATCTGGGGCCACTGTGTGCAAGACAGTGGAGGGCTCAGAGGCATCCTGCAAAGCCCGTGCGCTACTTTGCCACATAGAGCTGCTTTTGAGGCACTTGCACTTGATTTCAAAAAAAAAAAAAAAAAAAAAAAAGGTGTTAGACAAAAAAGTCTGGAGCTGTGTGAATTTGCTTATCCGTGAAAGTACAGACAAAGCATGACTAAAGCTGGAAGAGTGCCTGGGAGCCAATCCTGTGGTGGAACAGCTCTGCAGCCAGGAGCACATGCTCTTCTGTCTGCAACCCACACGGAACAGAGGGCTCAGGCTTTTCAGCAAGCTGCTCAAACATGGAAACTAGTTAGAAACTGAAGCAGTGATGGAAACAGTTTTAAAACTGGCAAAATATACAACATGGCTTTAAAACATTTTTGCTTTATAAAGATCTAATGATTTGAGAGGTGTTGGAAGGTATTTGTTTCATGCCTCAGCATAATCCAATTTATTTTCATGTTTTATAGCCATGTACCCAAATACACTTAAGGCTGTTTTATTCTTGGTCAAATTTGGTGTGCAGTCACTAATCCTTATTTAGCAGTAGGTGTATATTTTAACTGCAGCTTAAATGCAAGGATTTTTATAGTTTAAGAGTGGCCAGGCAATTTTACACATAAACTTAAATCTGAATGGTGATTTCTTTTATTCCAGGTGCTTACAACTAAGTGCTGATAAAACATAGGTCTGAGGCATCCAGGAGAGACTGGCAAATTTTTATCATGCTTCTCTACAGCACACAGAGCATGGTGTTAAACAAATTCCATCAGAGTGGGGTTGAGAGTTGATGTACTTTTGCATGTCGTTTCCATTGCAGATGAGGTGGTTGATACTTTTTGTGATGTTACATAGACAGAAAGACACAAAAAAGAAATATAAAGAATATCAATTAGGAGTAACTGACCTTTAGGAATCTGTTTAAAAAGTTTCTTCAGTGAGCTCATCCATCTTTGTTTCAGACCAATTTGCTTAGATTGTCTTTGTTTCTCTTTTTTTTAGTTTAAAGAATAGAGCAGCAAGCAAATCAAGTTTAAAAAGACCCACAGTCACAGCTCCACCAAAGATTGCTCTGAGCAAAAAGGAGTCCCACTTCTGTCTTTATGAAGCTCTGAGTAAAGCACAACCACTGCTGTGGTGTGGTGAGGTAGTAGGGGCTCATTCAGTGCACATCTCTGTCCTGTTTGGCTGTGGGGAAGGAACTGCTGTGGGAACTGAATGTAGCTCAGTCCTACAGAATCCATTTTCACTTGCTTTTCTCTCTGAGCTATGTTAAGAAATGGCCCTTGGAAGAAGAACGTGTAACTTCTGTTTATCTACTGTTGATGAGACTGTCACTTCAGATTGATTCGCTGTTGCATTTAGAGCTGTATTAAAAATCTGTATGCTTGATCAAAAGAGGCTATTACGTTCAAAATTTTAAGCATTGACAAAGAGTTTCAGCAGCTGATGGCTTCCATACTGGAAATTTTAAATGTATGGGCAGGGAAATAATTACCCCAAAAGCCTCGCAAAAGAAGTAGAAGAGTTACCTTGGCTCTCAAGTAGCCCTCATTTGAAAACTACTTGAAAACTTCTGAAAATGATTTACTAGAGCTGCAAGCAAAAAGAAGAGGAAAATTGAAGTTGAAATGTAGCAAAGTTGCGAATTACAAGTATTTTTTTCACTTCTCATCTCTTGGCATGAACATATAGAAAACAACCTATTGATTGATTAACTTATTTCCATGAATTTGGGGGAAATGAGGAAGAAGAGAATAATGAAGAAACATTCGTTTTGTGTTTGGTTTACAAAACAAGAAAACTAAGTAGCAGCTCAGTTACATTCAACTAAGCTAAATTTGCATGACAAGATCGTGCAACATAAATGCTTTGCATGTGCCTAAAAGACTTCATTAGAAGAGCAACTTTTAAACAGATAAGGCATGTAACTCCAAGGTTACATTGGGCCAAAGTTATAATGCCAAGGCTGCTCAGTGGGAATTTTGAAAAAAAAAAATTGTTCTTATTATACCTTAAAAACCTTGTCTCCTGTTAGAAGTAGGAATGAACATTTAAGAAAGTAGAAATCTGATGATCYGATCCGATGGTTTCAATTCTCAGAATTTCCTAAATTTTGCACAGTTTACCCCAAAATAAGTTGAGTATGTCAGTTTAACTTAGAAATTTGAGGGCTTTTTTTTGCTTGGAGTATTTGCACATAACTTCTGGGTGCTTCACTTAATGAAAATTCTCAGCAGATTAAAAAATAGGAACAGAATAAGAGGTGTGAAACTCTAGTTAAAAAACTTTTTATTTTTTTCATAAGTGAACTAAGAATACAGTGAGAAGGAGAAAGAAAACAGAATGAGAAAGTAAAATACCTTTAAAACTGATGTAATAGTAAAAAGCGCGAAGTAGAGGTGGACAGCTCCTTGAATGTGTTACACAACACAGCTGGTTGACCAAGCTATTGTTTGAAAAAATACTGAGAATATATGATTAGACTGAATCCATGTGAGTGGTTTTTGAGCTTTTTGTTGCAGGAAAGTGTTGCTATATATGTTTACCTTAAAATTGTTTTCCAGTTCTAAGCCACTGAAGAAACTTGTTAAAAAGAGCAGGTCAGGAAGACAACTGAAAAGACAGTACTTTACAATGTTAGATTTAGATTAATTTTAAAAATAATGGCTGGGTATCTTTTAAAATAATGGCAGAAATGCAGTTGTAATTTAAAAATACAATGTCTTATTCTGTCAATACTGTTTTGATATTGCGCTCTCTCTCTCTCTCTCGTCTTTTTAAAAAAGAAAAGAGAATAAAATAGGAAAATGGAAGATGACTAACACCATGTCTGGTTTTTTGAGAAATATAAGTATGAAAAGCCATATTCTGGCAACAAAGTGGGTAGAGAACAATTGTCAGGAATAGAAAATGTACTATGAAATTAAAATAATTCAAGAAATACTATAAATTTTTATTGCCAATATGTAATAGTTTGTGATTAGATAATGGCTTATTTTGACAGCAATTGCACCATGACAGAAAACTACACAATAGATTGGTGACATAACAACATTGTTACTGTGTGTCGTGGGGAATGAAAAGTCTTTGATGAAAATCTCTTCAGCTTATACAATTGGTGTGAGCTCTGGGAAAAACAAAATGCCACTAACGTTGTCTTYCCCCAAATTCAGCAATCTGCACCTGCCTACATACATGGCTCTTGTGAAAAATTCTCCTCTGGCCATTAGCAGCTGTATAATAATGGTTGTGGCAGGGTGAGGGTTTGAAGTTAGGACTTTGCGATATCTATGCCAAGATGAAAGAAAACAGTTCCAGTTTCAGTGTGGGATATACACACATTAACGATAATCAGCATCAGTGCAGCGATAGGTGTATATTGATGTCTTTAGGGGCCTCCAGACCAGGCGATCACCCTTACGAGAAAAAGTGAGGCAGCAGGACAGTCAATAAAGATGACTTTTACAGCTCTCCATGTGCAGGAAGATATCCCTGTAGATCTGGGGATTGCAATATTACTATGTAATAGTTATTACTATGCAGTAATTGTGCAAAGTGAAGGAAGAAGGGAAAAGCTGTGACTTGCACAGTTTTGGGCTTGCTCGTGYAGAAAAGGAAGCAACGTTTAGTTATTACTATAGGCAACACCTTAAATAGTTCTAAATAACAGCTCCAAATAATGAATTAAAAGTTTTATTTTATTTTTGGCATGGAAAATTAATATTTCTCTGACCAGTTCCTCTTACAGTTTTAAGTTAAAATAGAATATATGGAGACTAGCAGAAGTATATGTATATGTAAAAGTTGGGACTGGTCATGGATACAAGCTAATACCAGCACAACTGCTGGTCTCCTCCTGGAAGATGAAATTGTCACCCTACTGAAGTTGGTGGGAGATTTTCCAAATTCTTCAGTATGCCCTTCAAGTTTTGTTTGGTGTTAAAAGAAAATTCATGGTTTTATTACAGATCTGCCAAGAGATGGTGATAAGACAGAGCAAGCCAAAACAGTCCCCAAACCCTACCTATGACAAAACCTAGAAGTAGGATGGGGCAGTTTGCCTAAAAGGAAAAACCCAAGACAGTGCCCCGAATTCAATTATCTTTTCTTTTTTTCTTTTTATTTTACGGGGAGGAAAGGAGGTGGTTATGAAAGTTACTTGATGTGATGTAAAACACCRATTGAAAGATGGGGGAGTTAAGAGTAGAATTTGTAATTTGGATATGAACCTGGAGGTTTGTTCCATTTGGATTCTAATGCAAGATGTGAGTGGAAAAGCTCCAAACCGAGTGAGTTTGAAGTGGCTCCCTAAGGAGGGAAGGGAGGGGCTGGGAGGAGAAAGGGGAAAGACAGCATACTCCTTCACTGCAAGACAGAGAAATTCAGTAAACAAGGATTAGTGTCCCACCATATTTTTGCTATCAACAACATTCCCTTTCAAAAATGACATACTTCTGTAATGATCTCTAATATTTCTGTAATGTTTCTGTGTTAAAAAAGAGCCAAATATATACATAAATTTTGACAATTAAATAAAATAGAACCACATATAAACACTGGAGAGAATTGTGATACCATTTTCTTACTGGAAAATAAAACACTAAACTCAGATTGCATCAGGTATGCTCTTCTTGCAGGAAGGTCGACTGCTGAGCGTTGTGTCACTTCATCTAAATAATTTAGGTCCCTTTAGGACTGCCAGTGCAGCTCATTTTTACAGGTTGGCATTAATAATAAATGAGCGTTAAATGCTGCAGATGAGGATATAGCAAATCTCATTGTGTTATGTTTTCAGTGTGTTGTTTTGTGCAGCTGTTCAAAACATGTAAAAATAGATACAAAGCAGTCCTGGTAGTGTTTTACATCACTTCGGTAACATCAGTGTAATGGACTCATCAAAGCACCAGCTGGTGGAAAGATAATGTCTGGTTGTCAAACAATGGACTTTTCTGGTCATTGCAGAAGGCATTCTGAATGTTACATTGGTTTGTTTCCAAAGTTGCGGACTGTGTTTCGGGCACTGATGGCCAAAACCCTGCAGATTTTTCTTGAAAAGAAGCCCAAAGAAGGGGAAATGAGTAATGAGCAGGTTCTTACCAACCCAGCAGTAGTTAATCACTTTGACTTCAGCCACCTCTGCAATAGTTAAGAGTTCAACAAGTGTCTAAATTTTGCCCTGAGAGTGATGCCAGCCATACAATGTTAAAGGCATAGGGTACAGAGTGGATCATGGAGGAACTGCAGCAAGTCTTGAGATCAATTCCCATATGTCACATGGACCAGCAGCTTTTCAGCAGCTCTTTGAAGATCTGAGAAGTCCCTGGGTAATTTCCAAGGAGCTCGCATATGATAATGATGAAAACCAAACTTAACTGTGGACTCTCAGGCTTAAGGTTACACTGCAGTGGTCTGCAACACCACTGAAAAGTATTTAAGCACTAGCAAATTGAAAAGGTTTTAAAACCATTTTTACTAAACTAAGGCATGCTGGAAGATATTTACAGCTTCTGTTGGAGATATCTTGTTAGTGATCACTTCCACACTGAATTAAGCAAACTTTGCTGAAATAATTTGAAAATTAAGTTAGTTCTAATTGCAACTGCAATGAGATAACTAGAGGAATAGTTAGATGTGCACTTAGAGTAGATATGTGAAATTTTCCAGTATTTTTTGGTCTTTTTATTTGTTCATAGAAAGCATGCTGAATCTGCCACTGGTTGATCTTTCTTTCTCACTTATGATGTCAATGTCAACTCCTCAATGATATCAGTATCATTGATTTCAGTGGATATTGGAATGGTAGCCTAAAACCCTTCTGAAAAACATTCAGTATGAAGACATTGGAAGGGCAGTCTGCAGAAGCCCTGCTTGGAGTGTATTTCTGCTCTGAGATGCACATCTTGATGCATCTCTTGGGGTCATGTCTTTGAGGGGAGAAGATTGTTCATTTTAGATTTTTTAAACAAAGCAGGACTTACTTTCCTTAATCATAAGCAGAACAACTAGGAAATTATAATTGTTTACAGGTATGCTTGCAAAGAACATAATTGTTATTCCCTTTCACATTTCACTGGATTCAGGGAATTGACGTATATCTGTGGTTTCTAAGGGATCAATGGGAGTACTAAGAAAAGCAGACCTGGAGAGGAGATATAGCTTCACTCGAAAACTTTATGCAGTCTTCAAACTGAAAAAGACTGGCAACTTATGTCAAGGACTACAAAACAGTTTTCTCCTGCTAGCTATTTCTTGCTTTTTTCACAAGCTTCTGCTTTATTTCTGTGCAAAGAAGGGTATATGCTCACATCCATTATATAACTTAATTTGAAACTTTCATTTTATGACTCATCACTTTGATATTGACCTCTGCAGCTGCTTGAATTCTTTTTATTTAAAGAGAGAATGTGAGCCAAACGTTTTTTATTACCAAGTCACTGTCATATTATAATAGACTCAAGCTGAAACTAATTTAATGAATGAGGATGTTCTCAGTTTGAATCAAAGATTGATTCCCACAGTCAGACACATTAATTTAGAACACCAAAAACCAATAGCAATAGCTAGTTTTGCTAAGTCAAAGCATGGACTTAAATGAAAATGGAAATTAAGTCTGTGGTCTTAAATAAAGGTCTTCAATAAATAAGGTACAAAAATAACTACTTCAGGGCCACTGCAACCTGTGAACAAAGCTGATGATTTGCAGGGTTTGTTTCCACTGAAGAGGTATTCAAGATACTTATCGTTAAGTAATTCAGTCATCTAGGGTAATGTGGAACAAGCACATCGGAGGTATTCAAGATACTTATCGTTAAGTAATTCAGTCATCTAGGGTAACGTGGAACAAGCACAATAATCTCTTTTGAGTAAAGAGAAAATTTCCACTAAGGAGAACAGGAACATTTGCATTTATATAAATAAATACAAATTACCTATTGGTTTTAGACTTCCTTCAAGTTATAAGTGAGAAAGCTGTCTTAGTCTGCATCAACCCCATAACGTGTTTAGTAGATGCTAAGGTGGCTCCAAATGGCTCCAAAATACTGTATTTAGGTAGTTGAATCCTACTATTGAGGTGATAAAAATGTACCATAGAGTACCACAGCTGTACAAGAACAATGTTGTACCTGACTCTGCACTCTGGCATAGATTACAATTACAATCCCCCTTTTCTCTAATACTTTCTACTTAGCTTTCCCTCTAGGATCAGAAAAAAAAATGCAAATGCACAGAATCTCAGTAGATCTATCTCCTCCTCCCATAGAAAGACAAATTTGTACCTAAAATTTTTTGATGGATGCTTCTCTAACCAAACTGGAAGGACCCCCAGAATGGGCTTCCATTACCTTCCCAAGCAATTTTAGAACTTTCCCTTGCCTTGCATTTAGGAAGAWTTTTTTTCCTTTCCTAATGGTCGCCTTAAAATCCGTATTGAAATTTTTGCCCATCGTGTCTTGTCCCATCTCATGCTGATATTTTTGAAGACTGTTTCCATGTCTTTCTTCATGTGTTTCCTCTATTGAATAACAGTTCTTTCACATCTTCTCATAGACTACCTCTTCTGAGCCTTTGATCATTTTTAACAGTTTTATTTTAATCAGTGAAAAATAATTATTTGAATAAAGTAGTTATACTAAACATTGGAAAGACTAAATCCTACTGCCTTAATTAAGAGGACTTTCTTTAAAAAAGTGATGAATATGGAGATTTATTTAGCTAAATGTTTAAATTGTCACTAAAGAGAATACACACACACACACATACACGTACACACACATGCATATTAAGGAATCCCACCTATGTGAAAACCATGGGAAATTTTAAAGGTAGAGACCAAATATATGAGTTCTGTCTTTTATTCTTGAATTTATTGGATTATTGCTCTAGTGCCACATGAAAATGATGAGTAAAGGAGGAAGGTTTTCCTGTAACACTCCTAGATAAATTTATGCCTCATGAAGCAGCTTTTTGTGAGCAAAAGCACTTTAGTGTAAAGTGAAAAACGMATGCTTGCAGAAATGCTACCAATCCAATCTAAAATGAATGCTAACAGACTTTATTCTGTCAGTGATATTTGTTGTTACCTACTTAGATGCTCTTATGTGTTTGATGGCTTTATGAATTTCCCTGAAAACGTTACTTTTCCTGTTGACTTGGATGGAAATCGTCAGAAATGTCATCCTCCTTTATACCTGATTTAGTAGAGCMGTTAAGAGCATTCTTAATGCTCAATAAATGCTTAAATTTCACTGACTTCAGTAAGAAACAAACATGTGCTTAGCATTAAGCACATTTTAAAAGGTTTTCGCTGAATCACAGTCTTATTTTCAGGTGGCTTCCTTTTCTTTAGCAGTCAACAGTTCAGTACTCTCTGATTTATTGCTGTGTTACAATGAATCTTTCATTGCTAACTTTCATTCTCTTTGTTGTTCAGATGTGTCCTAGTGCTATAAATACTGCTGCTGTGTGAGCATGGAAGAACATTTGCCTCTATGAAATATCATTGTATGTTGTCACTAAGTTTGTGAAAGTTAAAGATTAATGATTTTATAAAGTACTTACTAATGTTCAGATTACGTATCATATATCTTCTATTCACTTCTATTATTTTTTCCTCTTGCTTTTGTTAACAGAAAAGGTGTTATTGAATAAGAGTGGCTGCAGTAGCTATTTGAAAACATTGCAAGGGAAGTTCCTTTAATAGCTACAGATACTTCAGACTTCAAAATGTTTGGGCCTTTAATTGAAAACAGATGATGGGCTTGTTTTGCTTACTTTTGTCCATTACATAGGTATTAGATTTTTTTACTAAGAGAAATCTGTATGGGGGAAAAGCATTGAAAACTATCTAACTGAGAAAATAATTGTTCATCTGAAACTTTCCAGGAGAAAAGAAGTCTTCTATTGGAAGAAATCTTCTCACCTGCTGGACAAGCTCTGTTTCTGGGTCAGCTGTTTTCTTGCAGTATTGTGCAAGTCTGTCAATAGCTCTGTCCACCAGGTGGGCTTCTAGCACAATTCTCTTTTCCCCCTAGACATTTAAACATGTATGGGAGCCCAGGCACCCCTCGTTTGAGTTGGATGCTCTGTTATCTCAGGTGACATCATGGCCACTCATGATTTAATCTTTTGGTCCAAAAAAATCCTTAAGTAACTATGGAAAGAGAACCTGCTTTAATAGCAGGGAATGTACATGGATTCCCTTTCTTCTGAGACAGCATTGGTTGTAATTTCATCAGGCATTTTTCTGGATACATGGGGGTAGATGCAGATTTGAGTCTTTCCAGAAACAAAACAGAACTGAACCCTGCTCCTGTTACAATTACTAAGTAATTGAATGAGTCGGAGTATGAGCATCATTACCCTCTGCAAGAAGGACTCCTCTCTGTATTTGAAAATTGTGTGATGCCTATCTACCACTAAAGGATCGGGCTGTGAATTTCAGATTTCTTGTAGCTCAGAATGCCAAACATGTAAATAGAACAGAGATTTAAAGGACGCTTCACTTTCAGTTAGCTCAAACATTCCCTGTGAGACAGCAGAAAATTTGATGATATGGAAGAACAGTGCAGTAATGTGCTTACTGCTGTAGTGAACTTTGTGTAATTTGTCAATCCTTCCTCCAGCTTTTTGTGGAAATCCTATAGAGAGGACTGGCGTGGCAATCACCTCTAATCTCCTTGAGAAACCTGTTTTGCTGTCTTCTACATATGTAGGAAATTTTTACTGATTCTAGAGGACAACACAGGAGGCTCCTGTTTCTAGAGGACTTTGAAAAAGCTCCTTCATTCTATAGCCCTATGCTAACTGTTTATATGAAATAGAAACGTAGTACTAGCTGATTATATTTAGAAAAGGACCCAAATGCCATAGTGGCTGATGCTTTAAAATGTGAATGACATTACATTATGTAGGAGGTCTCCAATAAGTGGGCGCCAGGAACAATGTTCTATTACATTTTACTGTAAGAAATGGTTACCAATTTTTTAGCTGTAGAATGACAGGCAGTCGGTCTCAATTTAGGCAGTGCTTGTGGTGAAATAGCAAAATTCAGCTGATAAAGAATGATTTAATGAATCTATGGAGAACATAAGAGGACCTTTTAATGGCTGCTGGGGATGCTGAGGTCTGCTGACAAGGAGTGGCATGCAAAAAGGAGTTTGCTAGTGTTAGGCAGTCTGGTCTGGGATACCCACCTTAAAACCACTAGTTAATGAAAATGGAGATGTTACACTGCACACTGAGGTCTGTTTCCCTCTGCATTAACTCTGGAAGGAAAAGACAGCAGCTTGGTTGCCTCAGGTACATGGGAAATATCCCAGGTCTCTAAGGCAGGATGTGCTATAGACTTCCCTGAGAAGAGCAGTTGCTAAAAACAGGGAAGAAGTGAAATGATAACAAAAAAAAAATCCCTTGCTTAAAAACGCTTCTGGTTTGATTCATGTTATGCAGATCCCAGGTGGATGTTCTGCATATCCCTCCCTACATTTCTAGGAGGCCACACTGGGACTGACTCCCAAAGGCCAAATTTCAATGGCAGCCCTGGAAAAAGCCCAGGGCACACCACTACAAAACAGTGTCCTAGGGACAGGACAGTGAAGGGGTAGTGTCTGGAGTGGCAGGGCGGAAAGGTGGGAGGAGTGCTTTGTAATTTCCTTTGTATGGTATGGCAATTTTCAAAGAGGGACTTGAGACACCCTCAGGAGAAACCCTGAGTGTTTTTTCTACAGACTGAATTCCCTAAGTATAAAATGTTACCCACGGTAGCACAAACACATGGGGATGGCAGAATAGGAGGCCCCTATTCTCCAGGGAGGCCCCTATTCTCTGACTTTCACAGAATCATAGAATCAGTGAGGTTGGAAAGGACCTTTGGAGATCATCTAGTCCAACCTCCCTACTCAAATAGGGTCACCTAGAGCATGTTAGACAGGGTTGCTTCCAGGCGGACCTTGAAGATCTCCAGAGAAGGAGAGTCCACAACCTCTCTGGGCAACCTGGTCCAGTGCTCTGTCACTCTCACAGGGAAGAAATTCCCCCTCACGGTCAGGCGGAACTTCCTGTGGTTCAATTTCTACCCATTGCCTCTTTTCCTGGCATATGGGACAACTGAAAAGTTTGTCCCCATCCCCTTGACACYCTCCCTTCAGGTGCTTACAGACATTGATAAGATCCCCCCCTCAGTCTTCTCCAGGCAGAAGACTTTGCAGAGAAAGATGCACACTCCRATGTTAGTGCCAAGTCAAAGCCATCTAAAGAGGTTTGAATTGAGGAAAACTACACAGGTTCGTTAACCCTGCACCATTTTTTTATCTTTAGTATCCACAGACTGACTAAGCTTTGTTCCRTATCTGAAGGATGTGGCTAGCTATCCAGTACTTCTTCTTCCCAAAGTCCAAGTAACTGATGTGGAAAGTGAATGGTAGTGCCATTTCTAGATGTGTTTTGATGTTCCTCCTATTTACAGTACATCACAAAAACGTGGGAATTCAGATACATACCAGAGAGAAATCTGTATAGAATTGATCGGTTTTACTTGGATAAATGAAGTGTCTTCAGGATCAGCTGCCTTCTCCCCTCTCCAGCTACTTCCTACCATTTTTACTTCACCTGAATATTATAAATTAAAAGAAATGGTATACGTGGCAGCTCACTCTGGTTACTGTAATTAACTACAGTTAGGCCTGATATCAGGAATTACTTAATTTCTTCTAATCTGATGGTATCGTTTCCGGTAAATGGTGTTTATCACCTCTCAGATATACCAAAGAGGTGAATTTGCCAACTTGATTTACTGCTACATCAGCACTACAGCAGAACTAGCATTTCTAGACCTCAGCATCTGGCAAAATTTGGCTACATGGATGTTACTACAGATGTTTAACTTCAGTGTAGCTAGTTTTCATTTCTCTTTTTCAGTGATTCCTGTGGCAAGAGTCCTGGAGAAACAGTCTTACTCAAAATCCTCCCTACTATTACTGGTTTTCTATCAAGCACTATTAACCTTGCAAGGCAACTTGTAAAAGTGTAATTGCCTTTTAAGTGCTGGCTGTCTTCAAAGTTTGACTTGAGTTTGGAAGCAGATGCGTAATGACTCACACACAGGCAGCAGCCAGTTCCTGCCTTTTAAAAGTTAGGCCCTGTACTGCCTACTTAATTTTCAGAGAATGTGTAGAATTATGGTAGTCTTTGAAAAATTTCTTTCTTTGGGGGCTGGAAGGGGAAGGGGACAACATAATATTGCAAAGCATTAGAGTCTTGTCAGCCACTTGCAAGCTGTTATATTCAAAGTTTGTTACCTGTGACTGTGACAGTATATTTCTCTTGAGAATGTCACTGATTTTAGTAACATTGATGTACCTTATGAAAAAGGCATACCACATAGAACAGCTGCATTATAGATTTTTTTAAATATAGTTATGGGACAACAATCGCACACAAATGAAATTCAGTATTGTCTTTCCAGGCTGGGGATCAAATTGAACTTTCACTGTGAGTTGGGGGAAAAAAAATCAAATTCAACTTTGATCTCCGGGAGAAAGGTAGCTAGGGTGATAATTCACCAAGAACTGCCTACATCATGCCTAATCAGAGAGATCCAGCTGTTACCCCAGTGTCCTGCAAGAGGGCATTGCTTACTCAGGTCTCCTCTCAAATGGAACTGACAAAAGATAACCGTTTCTCTGGTCTAGGTCCCAGTGCAGACCGTCTCTGGATGGATGACACTTGCACAGGTTGGTTACGTCTAGGAGCTGGAATATGCCTTCTTTCCAGAAGCGCTGCATATGCTTGTGATGCTACATCTTAGAGTAACTCTGTGCTGCCTTTTGCCCACTGCACATATACACGCAACAAGTCAAGGGGAGCTTGGCAGTTCAGTGCCATAATTTGATTGTGTTTGCTTTTATGCAAGTGTAAGTTCCCCCTTCCCCAAGAGAATCTGCCCTACTGCAGTTGAAATAATGCCAACAGCAAGTCAAATACAAATGGGTTCATTAGTAAAGGGTTATGGTGGTAAGTACATCATCGTGACWTAGTCCACGGGATCACTTCATAGGCTGATTGCTCTAACATATATTATTTTGGGTATASTTATGGTTGCTCCATGCTGTGAAAATAACTTTTGCTCACCTCTTTCATTTTAATTACTGGTATTAACTTATGAGGTTAACTCRCTTAGGTGAAACAGGCTGCAACAAAGGTGCAACAACCAGATAGCTGACTACATTTCTTATCCACTTAATAGCACTTCATTTTTTTATAACTCATGTAGATTACTGTACATAATTACAGGAGAGACATTTCAGTGTTGTTTAATGGCTCATGGTGTACAAAAGGATTTTAAACCCTGGAGGCTGTGTTTATGTTGTAGATGATGGTCAAAGCTTTAACTTGTCTCTCAAACTAAATCTCTAACCCTGAGCTCCCTAACCTAGAAAACTTGCTACTGTCAGAGGGTTTTTAGGAGCTGTGATTATCCAGTGCAGCCAGGGAGCCCTTTTACACTGTTAGCAGGGGAGCGGGGTCTAGCTGAGGAGGGCGGCTGGACGCTCTCCTGTCCATCACACAGCTCTTCTTACCTGCTAGTGCTCAGCTGGTACTGGGAATCGGGGGGAGAGAAAAAACAGTCCGTCTCTCTCCTCACCTGTGTGGTGATGCTCCTAAATGTTGCCACACAGCTGAAATCAAGAGTCCAGTTGTTGGCAAACTGATAAGGACCAGTAAGAGGCCAGCAGGRCAAAGCCTTAGGGTCCTCCTTTCAGCTTAACAAATAGCATTCAACTTTGCAAAGAGCTTCAGCAAAAATAAAATATGAGAGAGATTAGAACTTCAATTTTTTCTTAGTGAAATATTTAAGTTTCTTCATGTTTTAAGTCTTGAAACATTATAGATTCATCCACTCAAAAAAAAACAAACAAAAAACCAATTACCTGGCATGGAGCAAGAATGCTAAAATTTTCATGTTACTGCTCTGCTGAGCTGACACCCCTCCTTCTCATTGTTTATTAGCATAGTTCCAAAAAGCAGCATAGCATAAGTAATACCAAAGGCAATACATATGTACAGTCTCAGATAGGCTGAGGTATGAGTACACTATTATTACATGATACAATCTCACTTTAATTTTGTACAGGTACCCCAAAGGTTTTGTTATAACTCTTCTGATTTAGTTGCTGATCTAAGTCTTGTTGTCTAGAGATCTAGGATGAATTAATATAATATACATTCTTTTTTTTTCAATTACAGAAATGGAATGATTCATTGTGTGTATATATTATATGTATATATAATTTACTGTTCAGTCTTTGAACCTATTTGACAGTCCAGAACACAAATATTTAAATTCAGCTATGCTAATTAGCTGATCTGCTCCCTTGACTATCTTAACCTTCTTCAAACAGAAGAGATTTATCTTCGGAGCACATTATGATTTGAACAGAAAAATTTAGATGCTGACATTACATTTTTTTTAAGCATAATTAAAATGCATGAGAAAATCATGCTTCTACACCTTTAGAAATGCATTTTATTACAGGACAGTTAATCCATATTTATCTTACAGGACCATCGCAGTTCCTCTAAAATTCTGGCCATTGATTCTTTCCTGGAATTCTTTGTGAAAGATCTRTAATAAAATTATGGGCTAGGATGGTCTTCTAAAATTTAGGCGAATTTTCCTTGAAGATCGGCAGTGTTTAAATCAGTAGGCCACATCTTCCAATACTGTGCCATCGAAGAGAGTGGTTCACCTAAGTAAGGGAACAGTAATTCCTTTTCTGATGCTCATCAGAGTAGCAGATGTTTAACAAGCATCTGCCTTAACCATCTTTCATTTTGGGACTGAAGGAATGAGCCAGATGCRTGGCATGGAAATGCAAATGAAGTCCCAGGATTTTCCAGGGAGAAGTTGTACATGAGAAGGTGTAAAGCTCTTTGTTAGAGCCTTCATTTTTGATTGCTGTCTGTATTTTATTGTTTGTCATACCATTCTGGTATGTGATATGCATTCATTGCATATTTTTATTTGTTTGKTTGGTTATTTTTTATTGTAAACTATCTCTGTTTTCCCATTACTATCTCATGGGTATCATGTACAAAAGGGAAGTCCAACAAAAGGAAGTTAAAAGCTCTGCACCTGGGGAGGAAAAACCCTATGTACCAGTACACATTGGGGGACAGTGAACTCGACGGCAGCTTTGCAGAAAGGACCTGTGGGTCCTGATGTACAACAAGGTGAACATGGACCACAAATGTACCATTGTGGCAAAGAAGGCCAATAGTGTCCTAGGCTGCATTAGACAGAGGTTAAAAACGTCTGATAAACTGTGGCAATGTCAACTGCGGCAGCTGCATCTTTTTTCCCTCCCGCTTCTGCAGTGCAAATTTGACACTTGAAGAACAGTGACAGAAATGATCAGAGGTTGCATACTTCGCTCAAATTCTGCAGGGAAGCTTGTCGTATCCCGACTGACCTCATAATTCAATCAGTGTGAACTGGAGGTGTCACTGCTTTGGCAAACTCGTTACCAAGGCAAGCAAAAGCTTATGGAAGTTCTAGAACTATGCATATACGGATAAACATAGCCTATGGTTATGTCCATAAACAAGGAAGCATTGTCATTTTTCCACAGTTCCTAGTCCCTTTATTCCATTCTTCCATTCATTCCTCTGGTGGARTTTGGAGATGAGTTTTGGTGAAAGAAGATCCTGCGGTGGCTACACTTGAGGACCACCAAACAATGCTGCCAGTCTAGAGAGATTCCTGCAGGCTATGCAACTGCAGTACTACCTTTGTAACTGATCAGGTATTTGTGCTGAGTACGTAAGAGTACGTAATAAAGAAAGCAGGAAAGATTAAAAAAAAAATAGAGGGGAAGAACAGCAATAAGGAAAAGGGGTTATGGGTAAAGGGAGAATTTAGCAAGAAGCAGTAGTAGTAGCTGCAAAGTGTGGCCACAGCTACACAGTTAAAGTGGTGAAAGACCAGAGATTGCTTCACTGTGAAGGAAAAAGAGAAAAAGATAAAAGCAACTGAAGGCAAATAACTAAAATAGTCTGAGGACAGAAGCTGTTTTGCTGTTCAGATGTGTGACTACAAGATGGGCAAGAAAAGGTTGGATCCCATCAGAGAGAGACACTCAAAGTTCATAAAGGTTTAAACAGAATAGCTTTAATGAAGGACTTACTCTACAAGTTGCATAGCTAGCCCCAGGAACTCATCATAGGTCACCAATGGAAGGCTGCTGGAGGCATGGGTCAGAAACAGAGGTCAGACAACCAGGCAGAATTCAACTCAATCGTAAGGGCTCCATATATCTACTAGAACTATTACATCATCTCAGCTGTGCTAACCTTGAGCAGAGACTGTCCCAGAACCAGCTAGATGTTCACCAAATGGAATATGCATGACTGGCCRAGATGGGAATTTGCTCAGTGTGGTTTCACACACTGGGCCTGGTAACACGTACTCTGGCATTCACTCTTTCCGAGACATTGCACAGGTGTTATCCTTGGTGCACGGGAAGGCCTGCCGACGGACACAGGGGCACAGTCGTCCCAGGAGAACCAGGGGATGCGTGGCCACTGAGCTGGACCCAGACACGACCCCGCCACAAAAAGAACAACATGACAGGCTGTGGAGAACAACATCTACAGGCGGCGATTAGAGCGCAGCCACCAACACCAACCACAAGACCATGGCTGATGGGATTTTCTGAAGCGGGGATGTTGGTCGAGATGAACTCTTTGATGCCTGTGATYCTGTGATCCTGTGGTGTCTCTGATGCTGTTGTACCCCAGCAGAGGTGACAGCTGAACCGCAGCTTTCACAGAATCACAGGATGGTCAAGGGGGTGGTCCAACACCCCCGCTTCAGAAAATCCATCAGCCGCTCTGCTGCCCTGACATCACAGTGGCGCACTGATGTCGCAGGCCACCTCACAAAC
>NW_028185039.1:10329309-10348125 GCF_003343005.1 Rhea americana | reverse complement strand
GCCAACACAAATGTCAGTGGTATGTGCCAAAGAGGCAGATGCCATCACTGGAAAATAACTTCCACAGCTTGGCATCTGTGCCTCCTGCCTGTCATCCAAAGAGGAGGAAAAGCCAAGCGAGTGTGATTATTTTGGGGAGTGCATAGAACATATTTTCCTCTCTTCCCTTCACCCATTTTCATTGCATTTTTTTCTAGGCTAACTTTCATCAAGCATACTAATAACAGGTTTGTATTAATTACAAGCATATGTAACATGTGTATATATATATGTATACATATACAACATGTGTACATATGTATACATGTATGTATAAAAGAGCATGTCTCTACAGCTGTGGATTTGGTCAGGAAGGAACAGACGAAGGGAGAGCAGGGAAGGAGACAGAAGAATACAAAGTAAAACCACAGCAACACACAATAGTATAGAAAGGATTCTGAAAATAAAATATTCTGCCTTTTTGTACTTCTTATAGTGTCTGTCTGTTTAAACTTTTTTTAGTAGTGAGACTTGAATAATTTCTCCGGCTTTTCCTGAGTGGAATCTTCTCTCTAAAGCATGCATATTCTTGTGTTCTCTTTTCAATGGCGTTTCTCATAACAAGTTCAAAGAAGTAAGATTTGGAAAACTTGACTATTAGAATTTAAACTGAATTATTCCATGTGATTGATCATATCATGCTGGGTTTTCAACACAAAATATCTCTCTATATGCAGCCAAATATTGTTTAATTGCCTTTTTTTATATTGTAGGAGTAACTCCTCGCAGTGTTGTCAATAGTCAGATGTTTTTTAGTAGGCCTAATCATTTTAAAGTGTTCGGAAAAAAGTGCCGCCAAAGAAGTTGAGGGGCTCCCAGTGATGGTGAGGCTACTGGAAGATATACTATAATTAGTAACTGGTAATCTTTTATAGTTACCTAATACCCCGTTGCGTATGTATAAAAGGTACCCATATCGTAGCCACGTGGGCTGTGTGTGTATTGGGTACGTGGTGGGGTAAACTCGGGGCTTTTGGTAATTTTTGCCTGTTTTACCTATGTGTGTCTTACATGAAAGCATTTGTGGGAAGTGGAGCTCTTCTGAATAGGCAAAATCCTTTTGAAAGTGAAAATATAACAGTAGTAAATAGAAATAGGAGTGCTAATTCATTCAGGGAAAACTATTTAAAGATGTATTACTCGGAAAGAAATAATTGGAGAAAACTGTAGGGTTAAAATATTACTTTGCAAAGCTTAAAGTTCACAGGAGATTGGTTTTGTGACTTGGCTGTCAAACGTGGTTGCCAAAACCCAATTTAAGGCAGAACCTAAGGATTTTTGATGACGTTGGGTACTGTATGCTGCCCTGTTGACAGAGTAAATATTCTTTTTTGTGTGAGAGTGCTAGATTCTGAAGTGAAGCACGGCAGGTACGAAGACATTGAATAGACTTCAAAAGCTACTATCTGCCTGGGAACTGTAGCGCTTCTTTCTCCACTTTCGGTTACAGTATCTTAAGACTTTGCTGCATTCAATACATACTGAAGCCATTAAAAAGATATCGGTGTCATGGCACGAAGAATTATGAGTAAGAGAAAAGCTGTGTTTAGAGTTGGGCCCGGACAAAACAAGATTTTATTTTATTTTTTTCTGAGTTCTTAAAACTTTTTTAAGATTCAGTAATCACTGTTGAGGACAAGCTAACAAGACGTAATCGTCAGTATCCTTTCTGTTTTAGCGGCAGAGGAGTTTTAACAATTTTAATAAATTATAAAGATTTTGACAAGATGATAGAATTGGCACTGGGTGAAGGAGCCATTTAAGGTTGTTCTTTCATAAGAGGTCCATATGCATAGATCTTTAGTTCTTTGGGAGCTAAGTTTAAAATTCCAAATGTGGCATCACTGAAATATTTTTAGCTTGCCATTGTTATATTTGAGTTTACTCCTTTTCTCTTCATTGCCTGTTCTTATTATAGACAGTCTAATTTTTTTCACTTCACCTTTGTATACTTCAGTGCTTCATGGATGGCACATCTACTAAAACCATGATGTTTGCTAGTAATTGTCAGTTTCCAAGTAGTGTTGGCCTTACCTTAAACAAGTGAGTTGTTACAGAATTGCTCTTTTACTAAAATATATCGGTGACCTTAGAAACTCTTACGCTCAGCTCCTTATCCTTCAGTTTTTCTTTTACTTGTGTTTCAAGTAGAGTATATTTTTATGCCTGTCTGCATTCTTTTTAATTTTTTTTAATGTTTTCATAAATACTTCCTGAAGTTTTAACAACCTCGGTTCAGGTTCTAACTACCAGGAGGGGCTGCTGTAACTGAATTCTTGAAGATTTAGAAGCAATATACCACAGAGGTTTGGTAATTGATAAAAGGTGGTTGGTTGGTTGGTTAGTTGTTCTGATGCTTAGGAAAAGATTCAGAGATTTAAATTACGATACCACAGAATTGAGATCGTTTAATCTACCTCCCCTGCACAAAGCAGAATCAATTAGAGCAGGCTGTTCAGGACCACGGCCAGCTGGGTTTTAAGCATCTCCAAGGTTGGAGACTCTACAACTTGTTCTGGTGTTTGATAATGCTTACAGTAGAAAAGTTTTCTTTTATGTTTAAATGGAATGTCCTCTATTTCAGTTCCCATAGCCAGACTCTTCTCAGTGATGCCCAGTGAAAGAATAAGAAGCAATGTTGTCTTTATCTGCTCTCTTCAGATATTTATGCACATTGATAGGGTCCCTTTGAGTCTTCTCTTCTCATGGCTGAACAGTCCCAGCTCTCTCAACCTTTCCTTGTATGAGAGGTGCTCCAATCCCTTAGTGATCTTTGAGGCCTTTGCTGGACTCGCTGTAGTATGTCCATGTCTCTCCTGTACTGGGAAGCACAGAACTGAACACAGCACTCCAAGTGTGGCCTCACCAGAGCTGAGTACAGGGGAATAATCGCCTTCCTTGACCTGCTGGTGTTGCTCTTCCTGATGCAGTCCTGGATGCTGCTGGCAGCCTTTGCTGCAAGGGTGCATTTCTGATTCACGTTCAACTTGTCCTCAACCAGGACCCTCAAGTTCCTTTCTGCAAAGCTGCTATACAGCCGATTTGTAGTGATGCATGGTGTTATTCCTGCCTTGGTGCAGGACTTTTCATTACTCAATGCCCTGTACATCTTTATTATCAGACATCAGCGCTTAACTTTCATTTTTAGTAGGAGTATTACTTATTGTATTGCGTTGAGTAATGGACTAGGTCTGATTTTGAGGCTTTTTGTTTTCCTACCCCTTAAAGTGTATTGTGTGTGTGATGATAATTCTCCCTGGTATTTTGCAGTTTGCAGTTCGCTGAACGAATTACTCAAACATCTCATTACAGTCGCTTAATTAAAACATTTTGTTCGTGCTAGATCATAAACATGTTTGCAAAATCAGGTATCTTTTAAAAATATTAAACTTTTATTTAAATTCTAGTTACTTTTAACACCATTTTTGACTCTTAAGATTGAAGTTATTCTATCTACTTGAAAACCTAACTTCAGGTTGAAATATATTCTTAAAATTACCTTGTCAATGCTTTCTGTTCTTACATGTTCTTGCTGTGGATGTGCATACCTAACCATTTCTAAGAGTCTACTGAGATAGATGTTTATTCTCTTGATTCACTTAACAAATATGTTTTATGAGCTCTGTTAGTACCCTCTTTGGTAAGCTCTTGTATGCCTAATTGTTTTCATATATGAGTAGGTATCTTTAGAGTTAATTAACAGTGTTCATAGCTGTATTTGGAAAGGTGTGAGATGTGATCACTCRTGGAAGTCCYGATTTCCAGCAGAATCAGATAGCACTTCAGAAGGGTTAGGAATCTTCCCACTTGAATATTTCTGCAACAGAAGTATGCTGTTGCAATCATCTTGTTTGAACTACTGGTTCACACAGGCCATTACAGCTTCTCTGAATTCATAGAACAAGCCCACAGGTGTACTTTTCAGTGTTCTCTCTTTAGCTTTGGCTTCAGGAGAGATGCCTATGCAGCAAAAGTTACAAGCAAGTAACTTACTGGCAAGATGAGAGTCGCAGATATTTTGGGCTGTCTGGTTATTTTGAAGGACGCTGCAATCATGGACAGAGTGAACTACTGCACTTTGAGTTAATATAGCTTATGCTCCGAAGTAACTGTCCTCCATCACCCCAAACTTGCCTAAAGCCGTTCGCATAACTCCTTCAGCAGCAGCCTCTTGTCTGAGCTACCTGTCCCAACTTCCTTGAAACTTTTTATATCGTATGTGAGTTCTTCAGTGCTTGATGTAAATTTTGAATTATCACGTGCATTGTTGTTTTATGGTATTGATGCTGAACTCTGCTTAAGCTGGTTTAAGTTTTTCATTCCTTTTGTTTCTTCATTCCTCACTTATCTGAGAGATTTAGTATGCCCAGCCATTTTATTCCTTGCTGTTTAGGAATCTACCTATCTTATGGCTCAATTCTTGTCACTGATGTAGTCTTGCAACACTTAGAGTGAGTTTTTATAACATAATAGAGAACTTGGTGCATTGAATTTCAGTGGGAGTCAGTTGCCTTATTCTTCTTTAAAAAATGTAATATAAAAAGCTCAGGTTATTGCATTTTAATTTTACTTGTTAATGAGTTGGAGGAAGGGTGAACTCAGAGGAGGCAAAGCTTCTGAGTCATTTAAAAAAGTTTAAAAGTACTTTAGGGAAAGATTTTGTAATCTTTTTTTGGAAGTTGCAGTGCTCTATTTTTGAGGCTGTAGGTTGGAAACAGATTGGATGTCAGACTGATTGTCAGCGTGTGTGTTAGTGGTGGTATGTAGGTGGTTTCTCAAGTAAAGTATTTTGCATTTATTTTAAAAGGTGATAAGGTAACTTTCCTATAGCTAACTAAGTATTAAAATATGTAAGCTATAGTGTATAACAAAAATCTGAAAATTTATCTTCCTGATCCAAAGAAGGGCTTCCTGAAACATAATTCACTGAGAGTGTTATTAACAATTAAGCCAACAAACTGAAAGTGGTGTTTAGTGTGTGCTGAAACCATCCGACATGATAAGACAGTTTAAATAGCTTTAAACTTCCCCCCCTTTTATTTGTTGCTTCTATTCATTATAAAGACTAATTTCTGTGTGCTTGAGTAGGTATCTACTAGATCAATCTATGTGTTTTTATGCACGTGTTTGTATTTAAGTGTAGTAGTGTCCACTCTATCATCACATTTACTCAAAAATCTGACTTCTGACTCAGTACAATGTTTGAAGCACACTGTTTGTTGCTTCATAAAGGTGGTATTGGAATGGCCTTTTGTGTTCAAATATTAAGGTCAGTTTTTGCGCAGTTCTTTGAATGAGAACAGAACCGTCCGGTGTTTCCAATAATACCATCATAATGTGTGGCACAGGTCCCTAGAGATGCATTATTCCCTCTAGACCTAGTCTCCTATTCTCAGTTGTAAGAATTCTTTTTCTCTTGAGCAGAGCACCAACATGTTAAATCCCTAACCATAATACGAAGCCATACTAAGAGGTGCATGACAGCTACCAGCAAACACTATTCCGCTCTACCTCAGTACCAATATCTCCACTAGAAAAAGTGATAGCTTAAAATTGTTCTGTATTGACCATGTAGAATTGTTCTGACTTGTTCTGTATGTTGGAACAGTCCTTTGCTTGGATCACTCAAGTCTTGCAATATCATTTATATTGATTTACCTCTACATACGCTTTTAAATCAAGGCAATTGTGCAGGAAGGTGGTGTTTATTTAGGAGGGGTTTTTTTTGTTTGTTTAAGTAGAACAAGAAAACCAGATGATTAAATAGTTAAGTTTATACTGTGTTAACAAATTCTGTTATAAAGATTGTCTTTATTAATTTGATGCACAGATCAGAATGGTAGGAAGGCTGGCTTGAGCTGGAGCTGTTTATTTTATTTGGGACATGTTCTGAATGCTTAGTATGTTTGGCAGCTCTAGAGTAAGCTTAAAAAAACGTTACTCTGAAAAAGTTTTTGTTGGTTTTCCTTAGAGTGTGAAAAATGTTTGGGTTTAGGTAGATTCAATAATGGCAAGGTAACTAGCAGCATTTTAGGGTTAATGTTGAAAAAAAAAAGAAAACAAAGAAATGGGAAAAAAAAAAAGCATTGACCTGCTTAAGGTAGTAAATAAGGATAGTATAGCCTGTATTTTAAGTTATACCAAAGTATAAATTTTGGATGATGGAAGAAAATCATTCTTTAAAATCTTTTTGTTCAGATTGTATAAAACAGTTTTGACATATCTGGAAAAGACATACATTCTTGTGTATATTTATTTGTATGGTGAAGGTTCATGTGCATTTATAAAAACTGGCAAAATCTTTTGAAGGACAGTGTGAATATGACTATCTTATTGTGTGAAATACCTTTCTTAGCATTGACTGTTCTATAAGGATAGCTTGATTAATTCAGATAAGCATTAGAAGAGTATAAAGATATTTTATGTAAATAATGAGGAAAATTAACTTATGTACTGTTTTTTGGGGCCATGGTTTTGTTTAGGTTAAAGATCCCGTAAGGATACGTTTGCCTTGGTATATCACTTTTGGCATGAGTTCAGATTGCTCATCAGCTAATAACTTACGAAACAAATGTACTATGCAGTATAAAGCTAAAATGACAAAAATACAGTTGCAATTGAGAGAAATACAGTTGGGGGGGGGGAGGGGAAGAGGAGCTAATAAATACTGCATGAAAGAATCCAGAYACTAGATTTTACTTGTGCAAAGCTTTTGCTTGCCATGAAAGACCTAAAATATATAGCACTTTTGTGTGACAAGAATATAAATAGTCTCATGACAGTGTCATTCTAAAGTTCATGCATGTGTTTAAAGTGATTTAATGTACTCCTGTAGTTTTCAATTTTATCCAGATGCCTTAACCAGACCAAGAGCATATTACTGAGTATTTTATTTATCAAGTCTTAGTTCACTTGCAAGTTTGAACACCATCATTTTCAGTTGAGCTGCATTTCATAACTGTTTGGGGGGGAGAAGGGTAAAGGTTGATGTATTTCTGTTTTTCCGACCAGGAATTCAAGGGATATATATATGTGTGTATATATATGTGTGTGTATATATATATATAATTTTTTTTTGAGTGACGCAACAAAGTATACAGTAGTGCAATTCATGATTGGTCATCTTCCTGTGTCAACTGGATTAGCCATACTGGAGTATCCAATATGTTAATATCAAAATCAGTTGTTTATTTTTTTAGATGAAATATGATAACCTCCAAATTTATAATGAATTTATGACTCTGTWAAGGAATCAAGTGTCTTGCTTCAGGATTTTTGTCCTTGTTACTCAGTGTGCATGGGCTAGACAGAAGGAGGAAGATAGCCTTCTTTCAAAAATTTGCTTTTATGACATCAGAATTTCTTAAAACCTGAAAGTTTATGTTATGGCRTGTGTTGATACCGGACTGCRTGTTAAGTAAATATGTTAAATACCMATAAATATCTATTGTAACTCCACAACAAGAAAGGTAAAATACTAATTTTTTAAATGGCCAGTATTACTGCTACTGTTCTGTTGTTTTAATATGTTGCAGTTTRTTTATAATGTCAGCTTTTTCTGTCTAGGGTAATAACTAATGCCATGCACTGTGGATAACTCCTGCTATTACTCAGTATTGACAGGAAACCCCGACATTGCTAAGGTTTTCACTTAGTTGCCTGAGTGGAAGAGAAAGAGAATTCCCCATAAAAATCATCTTGACTTACTGGGATGATTAATCTGTGTGCCCTTTTAAAAGCAGTTTGAATTACCTCTAAAAAGTAAATATAATGCTAATGAAAAGAATCAGTAGAAAGACATTTAAAATCATAGGCTGGCAGTCACTGGACACTGAAGGATACTGTTGACTGTGGAGTCTACAGGCTGGATGGATTACAGATGTGTTGAATGAGAAGATAGTTGCAATATGAGAGTATGAAGCTTTTTCACGCTGCTTTTTTAAGATATTCGGGACAGGTGACAGTAGATTGRTTGTCCTGTTCTTTCAGTTCTTTGTGCTACCAAAAGTAGCAGGCCTTGAGCTGGGCTTAGGTATGTAGGAAAGAATCTACGCGCTCTGAAGTAACCTAAAACGTGATCGCTAATGTTATGCGTCAGATGATTGTAACTTCTTGCTCTTTTGCAAGAAAATTTCCAAGACCTATAGTTTAGATAGCTCAAGCAATAAGAAGGAATAGGGTGTTAATTATAGATATGAACACAGTCATGCTTACATCAAATCAGTTTCTTTTGCTTAAACTGCATTTGAATTTAAATATGATTGCTTTCGTAGCCTCTATTTTGTGTGTCATAATTTCCTTAGCCATTGCAATAAACTTAAGGAGTCTACCTGCAGAGGATGGAAAATGTAGAAGACTGAATGTATTTTTTTCACATTCACTGATTAAGAGGATATTAGTTCATTGCAAATTTTCTTAATTAAACCAAGATAAAATGAGATTTGTCCATTTCCATCAACATCATGAAATCCAAGGTCTAATAATAATAAAAGTCTGTATATACAGCAGTATACGCTGCAAAACTTGTGTTTGTTTATGCTGGTTGGAGACTTTGCCGTCTCATTTCTGTGTAACGAGCCCCTTGAAGAGTTGGTTGTTTAAAACAGATGCATACAAAGGGGCTTGCTAACGAAAAGCTAAATGGTTACCTGTGTTGTTTTCAGGCAGTGGGGGGGCAGAAGGGGGAGGGAAGTTGGAGTGATTAAAAAAACTCACATAACTCCTTCACAACGCAGTATTAAGTGAATAAAACAATATATGTACAAAGATAATCTTACCGAGCCCAATAATTGTATCTGTTTGGGAGCATACTAGGAAGAGGTGTTTGTGCTATAAAGCATCACACATGGACTTCTCAAAATGTTGAACTATTGGTAATGGCAACTCTATTAGAGGCACCTTGCATTCTCAGGGCTTGTAATTAGTGCTGAATCCAAGACAGGCTTATCTTTAAAAGTGCGAGTAAGCATAGTGGAGCAGAAGAGAAATGCCCTGTAGCTCTTGCAAAACATCTGTCAATCAGAATGAAGGGTGACAAAGGAGATCCACCACTAACTGTTATGTCCAAGTGAAAGCTCAAGACAAAACCAGAAGCTTTCTCTAGTTAGAAGATACCTGGCATGTGCAGTGTGGCATGTATGTTTAGAAAAGAGTGGGCATATTTGGTACCGTTTTCCTGTTATCGATTTTTCCTAACACTGAAAGCACTCAAATTAAGGTGTGGGAAAGCAACTTTTTACTACTTTTTGCCAATCTTTTAATTTAGAATAAATTTACAAGAATTCAGTAGGTGGCATTCTTCCATGCAAATTAATATTAAATAAATGGCCCAGCGGACTAAACAGAGTTGGTACTGAGCTCTGGAGAATGGTTTTTGCATTATGACTTGAACCCAAGTTTCTAAGCAGTTTCTATTTTGGAATTTTTTGGAGGTAACGATGTTATCGTCAGTCACTTGGTCAAGGTCTTGCTTGTGTAATACACTTTTCTTCCTATGTTTTAACAGCATGTATTTTCTCCTTGTAATTTCAGAGGGTTTTTTATTTATTTTTTTAATTGCAAGGGGCCAGTGGAGGAGAGTAGTTTATGGTGTGCTATAACCCTGTAGTGCTTGAAGATGAAAACAAGGGCTAAAAATACATATTTAAGCATATCACATTTCTGAGAGAATTTGTTACTGGTGATAACTGCCTCCTTTTACTTAGGATTTCCTTGCAAGAGATCAAAAGCTCTCACTGACAAATGGGTAYGTTTCTCTCTAGCGAATCTGAATGCAAGTATCACTAACGGAGCTGTTCCAGCAGCAGAAGATGCTGTAGCAGTAGCGCTTGCTGTTGAATGAGCTCTTAGTCCTGCGCACGCTTGAGACGCAGGAATGGGACTGTCCTTTTGTTGATTTCTGTTGGACTAAATCGGACTTGGCTGTTACTTTACCTCTGTTAAAGTACTTCCTGAAAGGAAACTGAACAAATAACATTTCTGTAATTCCTCTATAATGCATCAGAATACAGTTTATTTCCTAAAAACAATTTTTCGGTAAGTTATAAAGGATGGCTCTTGCTCCCTCTTCTTCTCTGCGCCCCTACCCCACAATTCACGGTAAATCAGGTAGCCTGAAGTGTTTWCTGTTTAGGAGCCTCGTGGAGCCATGTCAAATTGCAGTCCACCAAGAGGGAAACAGAATACAATAAGCGGTATAGCAAGAAGCTTGCAGCTCAGTGTGATTGTAATTTTACAGGTCTAGACCTAGAAAACCATTAAAATATTTGAGCATCTTGAGCATATTTTTACAGATGAGTGTGTACTTGYGTGGTTGGGTGAGCTGGGATGCGAGCAGAATTTGTGGCTTGGTGAAGCAGGTTGGTGGTGCACCAACTACTGTTTGTAAACCCTCGGACATGCTAGGAAGCGTGCATGGCTATGGGTCCCTTGTACGCTCTTTCATTAGGAGGCAGAAATTTTTTATTTTCCTCAATTATACTACTGTTTGGACTTGTACACGTGATTATTTTGAGTTGACACGTCATATCTTCACTTTCATTCACATAATCGTTACAGAAGATTAGAAGGCCTACCTTTTACTTCCATGGGACGTGATCAGTATTTCACAATGGACTTTTTTTTTGGGGGGGGGGGGGAGGTTAGAAAAAGCATTTTAGTTTCCAAATTTCACCTTCACAGTAAAGTCAGCATAACTTTCTTCACATAGACAAGCTACCATTTGGAGGRCAGTATTTTAGAGATACAATACAAAAATTGCTGCATCTTTTCCAACCTCTTATATATCAGTATAAAATCAAATTTTAATCCATCTAACCTGCTGCTGTATTGCTTAATTGAATGTCATTTCATACCCTATGCATTTTTTTTTTTAACATTTTAACACTTCCCCCAAAAGAATCCATTAGTGGTAGATAACCATTTGGGATTTGGTATACAAAATCAACTCAAGTTTTGAGCAGTGACATGTTATTCAACTTGAATCTTTTTTTTTTTTCTTCGTTCTTTTTCTCTGTCAAGGGAAAAAATTGCTATAGCATAATACAAAATATTGTACCACGTGCACATAAAAATATATCWTAGTTGGCATATCTGTAATTTAGTTTTAAGCATGAAACTCCTATTAGGAATCTATATCATATTAGCAAGTATTATCTTTCCAGTACTGTATTATTTTGGTAACATGAYAGCTAGATTTGAAATGGAATCCAAGGGTCACAGTTGCTATCGTATTAAGGATTGCTTAATCATATTTTCCTTTCTATCACCAACCTCATCTTTCTCCAGTCCCTAACTGCAACTGTGTACGTTGCAGCAGGTGTGGAAAATCTCTAATACACTCATGCAATTTCATTTTTTAAAACTACAGTGAAGACAGTTGTTCTCAGACTGCATATCAATCTGTGTGTGTGTGTGTGCGCGCAAGTGGTACTAAAACAATGTAAAACTAGTATCTGATTATTTGGGTTCAGCAAATTCATTATATTGAATTTATTTGTCATTTTTATTTTTCAGATTGTATGTTGCAAAACTTGAAAGTAGATTAGCAAATACTACATTTACAATTAGTTATTGGATAAATTTAAGACAGCAGTAAATTACAATCTTCCTTCCTCCTGCAAAATGCCATATTCCCTGTATTGTACTTCTCCGCTGCCATTATCRAATAAAATACTGTGAAGTTACTTTGAGTGTTCCGTAAGCACATTCTATTTAACAATAAAACAAAATTATGTGTATAGTTCAAAACTATTGAATATCTGAGTCTGTCTTATACTGAAAAATAGAAATTCTTAAATGTAAACTGAATTAAGTTTTTCTCCAAAACCCCCTTTTGGAATTTCTTCTGGAGCAAAAGGTAAAATTGCACGGAGCATAACTCAAGTGAAGTTGGCTTAGTTTGACAAAGGCTGTGCATRACCCAAAACCTGTTGCTGTGAGAGCACACAAAAGACTGTGTAAGCAGGTATTGGTACAATATACTCTGCATATTTGTGACTGCTGAAGGGGAAAGATGCTTCTGGTGAKGGATTTTTGTTTCATAAAGAAAGAGTTTTCTGATCAAATGTTKTATCTGTGATAAAAGAAATCAGAGTGTTACTTTTGCTTATAGTAGATCWTCTTATGGAACAAAGATCCTTTGATAAAATATAAATCACCAGAATAATAGTATAGAATTAATAATGTTAATAAATAATGCAATACATGAAACATATTAAGATTTATTTCTTTTTAACATTCCGATATTACTACTGTTTGTTACTACTTTCTGTTGTTTCTTGGCTTCTACAGAAAGCCCCAACACTAATATTAGTCTTTTTATTTGTAGTAGTGATCTGTGGCAGAGCCAGAAAGTTTAATCTGAGTGACTCAAAAAATGGAATTGGCTGTAGGTACTTGAAAGGCAGCGAGACTTAGCAAGTGTGTGCGCGTTTGTGTGTGCGCGTGCGCTCAAGCCAGTAGGACCGAATTGTTCAGAGGCATAGTCAAAATACTAAGGTTCTTCCACAGGGAACTTTTGTTTGCAGAAGCTGACGTTTTTGTTCTTTGGATGGGCTGATAAAAGGCATATTTGTTGCTTGAAATCCACTTAAGGTCTGCTTGGGATGACGTAGTGCACAGAGGTGCATTTTACCTGAAAAAAATGGAACGTGCACACAAACGTTCTCCCTTTATAAGGAACATTGGTAAATAAAAGTGATAGGGGAATCTTTTAGCTCCATTAAATGGCAGTTACTGAAAATACTAATATTTATRCTTTTATGTATTTATTTTAGAATATTTTAGAGTTGTGAGTTTAATGTAAATATACCCAGGTAGTACGGTTGTTAGAAGTTCCTTGTAGTTGAAGACTTAATTCTGAACTGTATGCAAGATTCCAGTCAAATACGAAGGTCTGGCTGAAAACTTAGCTATGGAAGTYGGTTTTCAGTGTTTTCCACTGCTTACAGTAGATACTGACTCGCTGTGCTCTGAAGAGTAAAGCTCCTTCTTCAGCCTTGTTGCATACACATGACATCAGAATAAGATTTTATGAACAAGTGTCAGAATTGCTTCCTGCTTCTCATCTCTCCCTATCCACCCCATGCAGGTCTGGAAAGAACAGATGAAAGATAAGGAGCAGTTGTAATATAGATCAAARTAATTCTGTCACCAGCTTGCTTTTGCAGACCCTGTATGAGTTTAGTTGCGCTTTCCCAGGCTGTGACTGAAGCACCGCTCAGACTGCGTGGGGCAGAGAYGTATGTAACAAGAACAAGAGAGAGGGAGGCGCAAACCTGGGAATAAGCACTCGCCTTGATAATCCCAAGGCATGGGTTGGATATCTGGATTACTAAGTATGTATTGCATTTTGTAAGAACGTAAAACTTTGGGGGACAAAAGTTAGTTGAGAGGCTCATAATCTTAAAATGTCTCATAATCCAGTGCTAATAAACTGAAAAAGAGAGGAAAATCAGAGTACCTGACAATGTAGGTGTCATTGTGTGTGTGCATATGTTTGTATGTATATATRTGTGTGTGTATGTGTGCATATTTATTTATCTGAAAGTTATTTTATTTTATATTATTTATGTATCTAAAMGTTAACAACTAAGATTGCATAGATTTCCAAAGTACTGTTAAGAGCTCTAGCGCTTAGTAACTGTGAAGGAAAACATTAGGAAAATTGTTTCTGATCACCTTTAGATTGAGCATCACGTTTTAGAAATCATTAAGCACCCTTTTTGTTGACATGCAGTAAGGGGACTTTCTGTTCTSTAGTCTGTCTGTCATTGTACCAAATGTACGTAGGAAAAAAAGTACTAAGAGAAAAATGTGCTATAAGAGGAGTATAACAACTTACGTCACGGGAACTGGATTCCAGGCTTTTCCTGCGAGATCCTTTCCACTTGGTTGATTTCTACGAGAACAGAAGTCTTGCATCACAAAGTTCAAGGCTTCTTACTTGGCAGCAAGACTGTCAACGAGAAAGACWTTCATTTTTAATAATGAAAGTTGTATCGTTTTTCATTTTACCAGGGAGGAAAAGGACAAAGAGACATCAATGCTCATTAAACTGTATAGCTAATCCATTCTGTCCTCCCTAAGCCAGTAGTAATGAATGTGGTCTCTGCAGGCAGAGACAATGTACACTTCCAAAACACATACTCAGGTGTTCTCACCTTGGTTACGCTAGCAAGAGGTGATATTTTTTTAAATAGGAAAATGAATRTATTTTGTAGTTGTGTATTCTGTGTCAAAGCACCGATTTTAAATGAATTTCATCACGGTTCCTAGGGGGGTCTTTATAATTACATGGATAATCTGTCATTTTTGCATTTGAAATTAGATAATATAACTGCTCATAGTTCCTATACAGGTTAGTTATTACCAGTTCTGGTTAAATATCTAGTTACTCAGTTAAGTATCTAATTATGTAGAAYACTTCAGCCTTCTTCTGAGCTGCAATAAGATTGTATAAACACATAAATACATTTCTTTATAGAGAAAAGTGTTCTGATTGATACTCATATTAAAAGAAGTGTCAGGAGGCTTTTTCCCAGGATGCTTTTTCTTAAGTTAGGAGCTTCTCTCTAATTATGTGTAAATTATCTAAGTAGGTTCCCAAGTATTTTAGAGAGAAACATYTTTATGCTTGCCAGAAAAATTTCTAGGAGATATAATCAAAAGCAACTTATATCTTGCAGTCTGCAAGATATACATTCCAAATCGTTCCAACAGAAATAATAATAAAAAAAATGTTTACAGTCCTGGGAGGAAAGTGTTACATAGTTTGCATTTTAAAGAAAATACTACACTACTGCTGTTTCTTCTGTAGAAATAATAAAAAAGTTAYAGAACTTCTTAAGAAACACAACCAACTTTTTTAATGTTAACTGTTCTGAAGCAAAACTTTCTAGTGAAAGGAAAACTGAACTAAATGACCAACTTGTTAATATCCAAATTTAGAGATTCGGTAACTTAGGATACGTTACTCTGGAAACAGAAGGGTTTTCATTTTGCTCAGTGTTCTTAAGTCCTCCTCTAGGAAGGAGAACTCTTTCTTTCTTTCTATATGTTCATTGCTGTAACTATAACTATGAATATGCAATGTTTGGTGCATAGGTGAGGGATCCCTTCCCTGTGGTGTGACGGAAGGGATAACAGGAATGATGAYGGAGCTGCGTGGATGCTGAGAATAGATTTAGGTCTCCTGCTTCACTATGTAGATATGTCTGATGCATTTTTTTCCAAAGCTTGAGGCCTGCCAACCTTTACCCTTTTTCATGTTGGCCTGTGGCTATGACTAAAGGTCTGTCAGCCTGCAGTTACATCTTTACCTCTGCAGAATGATGTTTGGTCATCTGGTCACGGTGGTACATTGCTTGTTGGGACAAAAAAAAAAAACCTTCCTCTGTTACAACAAAGAAAGGTGACTTTTCCCGAATGATTTTTCTCTTTGTTATGAATAAGGTATTAACTTAAGTGGTGATGGTTTCTTTCACTCTCAAAAGCAAGCAAGCATTATGATGCCTGTGAGTTATGATAGATGTTGAGCAAAGGGGCATGCGAGAGGTGTCAGCTTCTGCCAAAGGGCCTATCTGGACAGGAACTAAGCTGGGGAGAGCCCAGCCCCGATTATGGCTCTTATTTATACCGATCAAAGAACTATGGGTTGGTATGGTTTTATTAGACTATGTCCAGAAAAGTGAAATTTATCTCCGTATACAATCCAGCACGGGGCCTTCTCACTGAGAAACTGTAATGAGTTTACATAATGTTGAGCTGAATAGCTCTGCATTTTCATTCCATTTTGCTTGGAGTGGAGGCTCTATTTCAGGGAATGTGCACGTCTTTTATAAAAGTGCATCTTCAGATGAACTTGACAAATTTAAACTTTTTGAAATGAAGTATCCATGCATAGGTATTTGCCTTATATTTTCTTATTAACAAGAGTGAAGCAGTTGTTCATTGTCGTTCAGTTGTTCAGCTGCTTGAGAAGCAGCTGAAGAAAAACAAAGCTTGTCTGGTGAAGGTGTTGCTAAATGAAATCCTTAGGAGAGTATAGCTGTCCTGTTTTCAGATCAAAGACTTGATAGTTGGCCAGAGAGGATGGGACTTTTTTCATGAATGTGACTTTAGGTGTCACTTTAAAATCAAACCAAAAACCCATTCAAATTTCACTGACTATCGCTCATTAAATAACCTCTTAGAAGTTAGTGGCTAAAATCTCGTGATTTTGCCTTTTCTGAGYGTCTCGGCCATCCTAGCTCAGATCCGGCTGTGTGCGCACCCCTCTGTAGGGGCGGCTGAGCGTTCTGGCCCTGGCTCACRGTTTCAGTGCACCTCGCAGAACTGTGTACAGACCCTCCCTAATGAGTCGGAGGCTCCTAAGTCCTTTGGCATACAAACTGGTTTTGTGCAAGGGCTTTGGGGACAGACTGAATCTGGGCATTGGAGCATGAAAGAACCTGTTCTGTCTGCAGTTCCCTCCTGCTGACACTGARGCCTTATAGAGAAGTGTCTGATTTTGTTGGAGCAAAGCTGAATGCTAGAGAACAAAAAATGTGAATGAAGCTAAGGAGCCAAAGCTTTCTTATTTTGTAATTCAAAGTCATTCTACTTTGTCATTCTGTACCAAGCATGTCACTCGGACTCTGCACTGACTGAAGGAAGAGTAATTTGGAGCAAGTTCTTTCTTGTTTAAAAAAAGAAAAAAGGAAAAAGAAGAAAGGAAAGAAACCCCACTGTTTGTAAAACTGATATAAAAATAAATAGGATGAACAAACTTTAATGAGACTCTAGTAAGAATATCTGTATCTGTCATGCCTGTATGATTTTTTTTCTTTTTCTTTTTTTTTTTTTTAAGCAAGAGCAAGGTTAGACAATGTAGTATGAATGTACATGGTCCTGAGGTGATTTGGGGATGTGCAAGAGCTGCTTGTTGTTTGTTAYGTGTGTGGTAGTATATAAAAGCAGGAAAACACCATTTTCTTAAGTTTCTCCAGTCTATTTCTGACACAATATTGAGCATAGCATATTATACRTTTTGTTGTGCATATGTTACATGACTTGGTTGTTCTGAGCTATCAATCCTAAAARTGTTTCTGTTTCAAAAGAAGGATTTATCCTAAGTAGAAGAGCATAGGGGAGAAGGGCTACAGATGTGTAAGAATATTGAGAGGAGTTCTAGAGAAAACGAAGGAATGTCTGTTAATTAGGCTGTAAATGTTAAGCAGRAACAAATTTTTGTGCAGAGCCTTGAAGGGTCTAAATCTCTGAGGATGAGAAAATGGAACTTTATGCAGAAGACAAAAGAAGTGGGGAATACAATGGTGTCAGAGTGACGTAGCAGCAGAGGGGGAAAGAAGAGCGATTTTGGTGGTATAGGTGTGGATTTCAGTGACTAAAAGATCAGAGAGGAAGAATTACAAGTAGGAGAGGTGAAAGATGGCTACCGTAATRTGAGAGAGTTGATTAGCGTTGATGAAAGCAAATAACTTGTAGAGAACATTATAGAAGAATYGGCAGACCCTAGTTATTAGCCGAGGAAGCGAAAGAGTCAGAGATGTTGAATGTGACACCTTATCAATTGAAGTAGAAGTAGATTTAAAAGAAAACCCCACCAATTAGAGAGWGAAAAGAGGAAGGAATTGATGCTGGGCTCATGAACAGCCCTGATAGGGGTTACACTAATGAAGCAATTGGAAAGGTAGTATGGAGAGGACAGGATCCCAGAAGGATTCAAGGAAAGAATGATAGGAAAAAAAGTGACTGCTTCAAAACCAGCAGGTAGAATAAACTGGAAGAAAAGAAGAGAGACAATATTGACTTTGTATATCAGATTAGATCTCCTCACACAGTACTTGTATCCGTATTTCAAGGCTTAGTGAGCAGGCCTGTATAGGCATATAGGTAGCTTTGTATCAGTTCCGTATGCAAAGCTGCCTATGTGCCAAAACACGCAGTTCTGCAAGGGTGATGCATAGCCCAAACTCTTAAGCTCAAGAGAAACCGTCCTCTCCTAGCTTTTGGCATAGGAGTGAGGTTGGGTCATGGCATCTGACATTTGTCTGCTGGAACGGTCTTTTGGAGACAGTGCAGGTGMTGTACTTTGGAAAGCCCTGGAAGTGCTGTAGTATACATTGAAGCTGAAAGCTTCAAATGGCTCCTTTTTAATGCCCTTGAACTGCGTCCATACGTCCCTCAATGGAGAGGAGTGTTTAACTAGGACTGTGTAGGCTTGGGCACACAAGTCAGTTTGAAAAGCCACAAAAACGGTTTAGAGGTGAAAGGCTGGATTTTGAAGAGTCGTTGAACTAAATTTAAAACTGACTGAACCCATCTCATAGGACGCTGTCAAAATGATGAAGAATATTTTGAAATTTACTGGTAGAGATGATGATGATAAATTCCTCCAGGGGGCCGAGGAAGTATTTTACATTGCTTTTGAGGGATCACGTGTTCATGAGGGATGAGTAGGCTGCAAACTGGAGGCAGAGAACATGGGAAATGGAGAGTTCGAGGCTTAGCTGCAGTTAATGGAGGATGTGTTAATTTGATTCAAGAGCATATTAATATTTAGCTGTTGTACATACTAAAATAAGCTGCTGCATTGGGGACTAAGTCTGGTGGATTTTGATTTGGGCAAAATATATGAGAACATGCCTGTAGTCAGAAGAATAAGAAAAGTGATTTCACTGTAGAAAGAAAATGCACTGATGTCCAGTTAATTCTTACAGAGAAAAGAAAAAACCTTTACCAAATAGCATAATTAATCTATCGTTTGTTCTTCTT
>NW_028185039.1:10316511-10329279 GCF_003343005.1 Rhea americana | reverse complement strand
GATGTTAGGAATTTATTAACCTCTTTTGGAAAACTAACAGACTTAAGCAAGATGTGTTCCTGCTACCTTGCCATAGAGATACTTGCATATGGCGTTTTTTTTTCATTTTTTTTACTGTGACATGAAAATATGCTCCAAGTTGATGTGCTCCTGCTGCTTATTTCTCACTCTAAGTTAAAAGATTTTATTTRTTATGTCATAACAGTAACAAGGTGTGAAATGTGGTGTTGCAAATAAAGGAGCATAAATGGGAGGCAATTTCTTTTTTAATACTGAAATTGTGTGAAAACAGTTTTAGATCTAAGTGTATTATATTCAGTGTGTATAGTGTATATAGTTATAGTCTGTGTGTGTGTGTGTGTGTGTGTGTATACACGTTATATATTATAAAAGTACTCCTTACTACCAGATGATCTCTGTCGGCACTGGTAGGATTACTCACTTTAAAACTGTAGCTTTTCATGTTCTTCTGAACGGTTTGTAGTATGGGAAGCCTATATACTTTCAGCTACTTAGCAAGTTGTAGAAGATTTTTCGTGATTAATATTGATTGATTTTTGCATATTACTGCAAAAAAACCCCATCTTACTTTGAAAATTTATGGTGTTTACTGCCCAGAATTGAGGTCCAGAGAGGAGACTTCCAAGTCTTTAGAATTTTTAGACCTAATTATATGAAGGTTTTTAGTATCACCAGGAAACCTCGTGTAATTAAGAGTCACACCGTTAAGTCTTTTTTTCTGGAATTTTGGAAAGAATATCATATGGCAGCATTATGCATGACGCTCTGATGTCATCTTGTCTTCAGTCAGCTTTTTATTTTTCTAAAATAGAAATTACTAAAATGCTACAGGAAAGATAATCAAAGTGGTAATTCCTCTGGCTGGACATACATCCTTCAAAATGGTTGTCTTGTGTGAAGCAGACTTATATTAGAGTGTCATGCAAAGAATCTGTATGTGTCTGTATAAAAWAAAGTTTGTATACTGTTGTTACAGTAGTGCTTCTGACAGTGGCATCTTGAAGTGTTCCTGCAGCCTTTGTGCTGGAGGAGATGGAAGTGGCACTGGGAAAAGATTTTGCTGCTGTGATTTCTCTCACCTTCTTCAGCCTATGTATTTATTTATTTCACTGCTTCTTGAGAACGTGCAGTCAAGGTAACAGTTTAGACGAAGCTTTTTTTTGTTGTTGTCTGAAGATGTAACTGCAGATCACCTTAAGCTATCGTAAATCAGGACTGCTGCGCTCCCATGGCCTCCCGCTCTCCTCAGCGCCGTCCCTCCCGTGTGCTGGCGCTGAGGCTTGTGCTGCTGAGTGCTTTCTGAAAGCTTTTGCTTCTTCAGTTATCAGTCATACTGTCTTTCCAGTTGTCTGGCAGCTGAGTCATATGTGCCAGTGCTGGCATAAGAAGTGGGTGGGAACACACACTGGGAAGCAGTCAGGGATATGGCAATCTCAAATTAATTTAAGGTAGTTCGGAACCTCGTCCTATGTCTTTAGAGCCCTGTTTTGGCTTGGTAGGCTCTGGTTTTGGGGATGTAACTGTCCTGATACAATACTTCTTACTATGCTTTATTTACTATGCAGATTGCGTAGYAGATTCAGTTACACCATCAGAAAGTCTAGGACAGCTCATTTTACTTGAGAAACTGCTTGAAGCTAAGGCTGATATAACCTGCGTCTCCACTAGATGGAGTTGCTGGTATAGCTGTGCAAGGATCGCTGCAAAAGAAGACACTTTGGAGTGTGTAGACAGGGCCTTGGGCATAAGTGCAAAAGAGAACTTGAAGGTTTGAATTCTAATCTTGCTTTCTACAGTGAAGAGTCACGTGTATATCCACTTAGTTCAAAAGGGTTACACTGGTGTGATCTCGCACAAAATTAAGCAGACCAATCTGTCAGACCTCCCTCTTCACCATTCTCTTCCTGCTTTCCCTGTTAGTGGGATGAACATTGCTTTCTACAGAACAGCCAGATACTGCAAGCTGGGAAAGTAAGACCTAATATGGAACATACATCTTCTGTTTGGAAGYGTCTCAAACCCTCTCAGAGCTAAACATTTTTTTTTCTTGCATACATGGCTGGAATAGGGGCTCTTAGCTTCTGTTGTTGTGGAAAGTCTGGATAGTTTGTGTTGAGTGCTTATGAAATATGTAGTTAAGTGATGCTGAAAAGGTTAATCGGTATAGCATCTTTGTAGATATTGGGTATAAAACGCTGGAGCTTTTATGGACATATGTGGACATATGGACATATGTGGACAATGGACATAACATAGTGCTTAACAGAAAAAGGAAATTAGTAATTCTTATTTGCCTGAGGTGAGTGCAAGTATCTGTAATGTCTTGATCTTCATGCAAAGACCTAGTAAAGAAAAACAGTCTTAAAAAAAAAAACTTTAAAATAGAAATGGAGATTTTTCATGACAAGAAAATATCACTGGAACGATGACCTATCTCCCATTATTTGAAAAGAACGGAGGGATTTTTTTTTTTTTGACAAAACATGTTATTTAAAAGTATCAGTGTTATTCCCTTGCTTGTAAAAATTATCATAACATATATATGTAAGGAGGTGGGGTGGTATATGGCCTGAGGAAGGCAAAGATGATAATGATTGTTAATAACTTGTCAAAATATGTTAATGAAACATTTTATTTTTGAGTTTGCAATATGATTCTTTTTCTGTCAGGGGATTATTTTATCATATGAAGTTAGCAAAGAATATTCAGAGAAAGGACCATACTATTCCTAACTCCTTATCACTTGTCAGAGTTATTTTTGTATCGCATCAACAATTTATAAAGTGCAGAAGAAAGCATATTCTTCAGAGGCTTAATGTAAGATGCAGTTGTGACTTGTTAAAATGCCTGAAGTCTGGTATGATCATAGTCTATGTGATCTCTATAATACTGTACATATTCTGTAAGTATAACAGTAACAGTATAACCTGTTAGTATTAGAAGTCACACATCCTAAACCTCTGCTCTTGAATCTACCTTTGAATTATATCTTAAGGTCTGATTAGAGGAAAAAAAAAAAAAAAAAAAAAAAGCTTGTCTAGATACACAGCACTTTGTTAATATGTTCTTTGTATTTAGCTGCAATTGTACCTGGGGACTTTGAAGAGTACCTGGATGGGAATGTTGTAGCATGACAGTAGTCTGTGTTCTGGAGGTTCTTGCATTTGTCACATTAAGAAATGCTAAAGATATCAAATAAAAATGTGGTTAAAAGATATTTCTTACTGTGTTTTCTGTATCCTTCTTAAAACTTTAGTTCAGACATTAATGAAACAGATGGAAGGAATCTCATAGGAGAGGGGAGAGTCAAGTAATATTATCAAGCCCCTTGGAAAAGAAATAAGACTTTTGGTCAAGGTACAGAAAAAAGCCCTTGAGAGGCAAGAAGCTTTGGGCTGAAAAGCCTTCTGCGTTCTGAAAGGGACTCCGYGATTCTTTAGGAGATGTGATTTATGATTAGGGAGGAACAAGTACAGAGTGTTGTAGCTACTAGTAGAGGACAAAATTCAACTCAGAAGTTCAAGACAGAGCTGTGTGGTTTTCCAATGCAGAGAGCTTTGTTGCATCTGTGCAACAATATCACCACTTTGGGGAAAATCTTGACTGAGAAAAGATAATTGGAATTAAATGCCAAGGTAATTTGTTAATCAACAAAGTACAAAGAGTAAGGGCTTATTGAAGGATCAACATGAATAATTGGTAGGGCACATCAGTCTAAACACAAGGCTACTGCTGAGAGAAATCTGAGGTATGAAGTGGTGCGTGGTCTTGCGAGTGATCTCTTTAAGATCTTACTAGTTGTAACTGACGTTAATTGGAAACCTTACCAATAATATCGACAACTAATGAAGGGGTAAAATATAATTCAGTTACTGAATGCAGGATCTCGGATCTGAAGATCTAACCGTGTCTTTTGAGGAGCTCTAGAAACTGATGATCTTTAAGGTCAGCCATAGTGATACGGGCACTGTGCTTGAGGATAGAAGGTCAGGCTATGTTTACAGCGATTCGTGTACCATTGGCAAATCCAGGATGGCGCATGCTGTACGTATAGCCAGAACTTGGATTATAGTTAAGAGTGATGGACTGGGTTTGTTAGAGATACTTGTGTATACAGGATGTGGCTTAAAAGAAGTGACACGGATTTTATTTCCGTGAGCTAAAGCASGTTTTATTACGGTTTTCCTTTTTAGATAAAATGACAAGTTATCATTTGAAAGGATTAAATTTGGTAAGGACTTCAAGTGATGCATGGGAAAGTAATGTATTACATCAAGCTAAAGAATTCTGTTTTTTTCTAGGTCTCTTATAGTATGTTTGTGTAAGTGCCTGTATTTAGATAATTTGTACAGTAAAAGCATTGATGCTGATGTTTTAGTAAGATGAATATGAAAATATAGGGTGCAGAACATTTTTCTTAGAGATGTGTGGAAACTGAAGATAAGAGCAATGAGAAATTTACTTTTAAAATTTACTCTAATAAATTGTGAAGTATTTGTTCAGCACCTTGTCTTTAAGAATCTGTGTTTTATCCCTTTTGTTTTATGTCGTCTTAGCTATAAAACAGTGCAATAGACGGAAGAAATTTTGCTTGACCGTCGTGGTGTTCCAGAACTTCACTTTTGAAAATTAGATAGACATACAGAGTTCCAAACTGTTTGGCCAGGAAGCATGCTGCCTTTGATTCTGGCATAATGTAGGATGAGTGGGTTATCTGCCTCCTTACGTAACGTATTTGTTTTTCATTAAACATTCTGATAAGGTCTTATTACAGTACCATGTATAATTTATCATGTTTCATATGAAAATGAGCTGAAGGGAAAATTCTATCAGCTTATGGCAATTCCAGAATAACAGGCTTTCTGTGCTAGGGAGGAGGGAGAAAGAAAGAAAAAACCCACAGAAGAGAAGGATGACATACTCCTGTCAGAACAGGAGACTGCTTAAGGTGGAGAGAAAGAATGAGAAAAGGARAAAGGGCGTAGGGAGAATTCATTTCTCCTCCTCGCTCTCTCTTGCTCTGTGGGTTTGTTTTTTTTCCTTCTTTGTGATAAAGTAGTTTGTGCTGTTCTATAGCTGTGCTGTTATACCAGATCAGTCCATGATAAACTGTAAAGCATGGATGTTTCCTAAGCCAAAAACCAGTCCCTGTATTGTAAGTTTGTGCACTAATTATTTCACTGTTCACTGCCGAGTTCTAATTATGTTGGTCTTGTTACATTGACTGCTTTTGAGAAAGAAAATTATGTAATAATGGATACTATTGGAAAATGTTTGATTTTTTTTTTTTCCCTGAAGATGACTTCAGTGGATCTAAATCAGTCCCTGAAGTTTCTGTGGGTGCAGGTAGGTACGCACACGCGTAAAATGCCAAGGAATTATTACTTTTAATGCAGAGCCTGAGTTGCAGTGACGTGTTTCGTGTCTGTTTGCACTTAAGCAGGAGTYTTTATTTGTTTTTGAAGGAAGTCTTCAATATCAAATCAGTTATATTGTTGATGAYGAAGACCTCTATTGTATCATTAACATTAAACTTTTGTTACAATATGTTTGTTTGTAAAAGTTAGTTGTCCTGTAAAATTGGCAATTTTAAAATCTTCTGCAAAGTCTTTTTAAAAGGAACCCCTTCAAAACCTCAGGTGTTGCTCTGAGGTTTGACCTTCTTTCCTGATGCATTAATAGTTCATTCATTTGTCAAATGCTAATTAAAAACAGTAGTATCTTTTGTTATACTGAAGTAGTATCTAGGAAAAAAGGAGACCTGTAATGCTGGACCTCAAGGACAAGCTATAATATAAATTATTTGATTTGCAGGTCACATCCTACTTTATTACATAAAGACTAACTAGATCTACTAATGAATAATTATTACTCCATAAAAGAAAGAAAGAAAAAGTCTGCAAGAGTGGAATACTAATTTGAGGTATCACTCTCAAAGTAAAAAGTAAACATTAAATTCTAAAAATTACAAATGTAATTTGTCCATGTGACCCGATAGGACATTCTTTTATAATAGATTGACTAACTGTCAAATACATTTGTAATTTTAGATGACATTGGTTTTAGAGTAATTTTAAGATACAGTCTTTATTCAAGCCTCCATCTCYCCTGCGCCACCCCCACAGTAAAGGAAAACCAGGAAAAACATAACATTTATTTCATTCCTAGTATTTCTGCTGCAGTGGTTACACCGATATTTTACACTTCCTCTGTAATTTTTATAGGTTTCTCTAGGAAACAAGATAGTGAATGCCTTACAGATTAAAAAAAAAAAAAAAAAAATCTGTGTTTTAAAATAAGCTTATTTACTGCTAGCACTTTTTTTTGCTGGAATCCTCTTGACTAGCCAAGATTATTTTTCCTTTTCCCACTTTGTGCTTCATAGTTCTGTTCTTAGAAGGGGAAAGACCTTTTCACATCAGGTGCGGGTCCTGGCGGGGGGGTGGGGCTGGAAGGGTGCGGGGGGTGTGAGCGAGTGTATGCGTGCGTACGGAATCGGAGCAGGCACTCGGTCCCAGCTGGGCAGTGACATTAATTGCCCAAATCTCGTGGACGCCTGTGATGCGGTGCGCTCACTTTCTCTCCTTCCGTATCCTCTCCAGGGATTTTTAAAATGCAGTATTTGAATTTTGGTGAGTGGTAAAGACCCTGCCCTAGGACCCATTTGACAAATGAGAAGCCGTGCAGCATCAGCACCAGCCGACTGAGCTTCACGGAGTCAATCTCTCTCTCTCTGCTAGTCAGCAGCTACTGTTGTGAGACAAGCTTCAGCTCCCTCTGTCATTGAGGAAGTTCCATTTGCTCATCAATAGGCTGCAGGCTGTGTCGTCTTTTTTTCCCTCTCTGTTAAAAATTTGTAGTTTAAATCTACCAAGTTGCCTTAGCTGACAAATGAATGTAGGGATCTAGCGCTGGAGGGAAAGAAAAAAAAAAGACATTGAAGAAAAACTGTTTCTTACTTAAATAATCAGGAGGAAAAAAAGCTGTAGTGACAAGATAGGGCAAACGTGCTTGCATGCAAGCCCCCTCACTTGCTCTACGTAGACTTCAGAGCAACACCATGCAGCATCCCCTTACGGGTGCAACCTGCGTGGCACTGCCGAATGTGGGCATGTGTCCCCAGCTCTCCTGTGCCTTGACTTTTATGTACTTACAGCAGGTAAGTTTGCTTAACTTTCTCTATATTGCCTGCTTTGTCAGCGTCRTTTCGGGGATTTGTAATCTCGGAAGGTATTTTTTGTATGAATAGATGGTATAAATGTCTCCTCCTGTTTGGGGTGAATATTGTCTCTGCATTTAGGAATGGTGAGAGTGAGTAGAAAATCTGTTTTAGCAGAACATCAAGCATTTGCATAGCTATTAATTTTTTTTCAATGTCTTTATTGATGCTGTTTATAGATGTTTAACRTAGTACTTTGACTGTGTTTCTTGGGGATACTGTAGCAGAGTTTCAGCCATAAAGGATGGCTCTTTATTCACTTGCAGGCATAAATTATACTTCTAATATAAATGCACCAATGGCAGTTCTGTTTAAGCCTTCTTTGAAGACAGGAATTTAAATCTTTGCTGAAACATACTGCTGATTAAAATCAAAAGGATTTTAATCAGAAAAAGGAATGATTTGTAAAGCTGTATCTGTGCAGAATTAAAATACTTACATCACTGGAGTAAATTGAAATGGCTTTAAAGAGATGTTCTGAAATCAGGAAAACAATACCAATTTCTAGTCCATTTAAGATTTTTATTTTTTTTAATTAATGGGCATCGTGTGTGTGTGTGTGTGTGTGTGTATATATATATATATAAAAATATGTAGCTAAAGTATTCCCTCACCCTTCCCCCCACCCAGTTATTTACTAGTTGATAACCTTTCTCTGTTGTAACATAAATTATTAGATAATGGAGTATTATTATTTAAAGAATTCTGGTGTCATCACTGTATATTACAATTGTATGTAAGTGTGTGTGTGTGTATATGTGCGTGTGTGTGTATGTATATATATATATATTTAATGCAGTCCACTGTTACAGGGGGTCATCCAGTAGGCATGTAGAGCCAAGACCGAAACATGTTATCATGCAGCAATGATCAGTCCTGTTTATTCTGTTACTTTCTGCTGAAACTTCAGAAAAAAGAAATCCTTGTGCCTACTGTAACATCTTGAGGAATAAAACGTAGGGGCATTTGACTGTGAACTCTTCTAACTTCCACTACAATAGTTTATATACATATTGACTTCCATGAGACAGTCAGTAACTTTTATTTCTGTATTTACAAATGCCTGAAAGGTTTTCTTTTCTTACAGTGCAATATTTTCTTTAGTATATTTTGTTCCRTTTTGTTAAATGAAGTAAAAGGAAGGGATATTTTTGTTTCAGAATATTTGCTTTTCATTTATTGAAACAAAACTCAATTATTTGAAGGATATAAACCCTTCTGTAGCTTTTTTCTTGTAGTATAATATAAACCATTTCTGACTTACGGAGTGCATAACATAAGATTCTTGTTTATGCTCTAAATTATACATGTATGTAGGAGAGATTAATGTGTCCACAATTAAAATTTACATCAGATGATTTTGATGTATTTAGTATTTAAATAATTTGCATGCTGCTATTAAAATGTATGTTGTTAGTAGTTTTATGTACTGGATTCATTTTGGAAATGGCTTTTAGGGATCAATTTTAATTTTCCAGTGCGATTTGTGCAGTTACTGTTGTTGTRTATAAAATGTCCCAAATCGCCTGTTCTGGTGTGGTTGTTCCGGCGAGTTTGCGAACCGCTTTGAGCGGTGGAGACGCTGCTCTGGAAAGGGACCGAGTGCAGCGGGGTGAGAGGTCAGCGCGGCCGCGGCGCCGCGAGCCCCCGCCGGCCCGGCGCGCGCAGGGCCGCGGCCGGCGCTGTGCCGCGCCTTCCGCTGCGTGCGCCGCGGCCCGGGCGCTCGGCAAGCGCCTCCCTGGTAGGGTGCTGCTCTGAGACTGAAGGAACCGTGCCACCGCAATGATCACTTTAAAACAGTGAATTCAATTGCATCTATTCTATTTGAGAGAAACCTGAGAAGTGATTGCTAATGCCCTTTTACAAAGTGCTGTAGCTAGAAGATAAATTCTTAACTCTTTAAGTGGATTAACTGCTACACTGAAAATATGCCTTTTTTATTAAAGGGTTAGTTTTATAGTCTGGTTAATGCTAGTGTCAGTTTAGTATCGTTCTGCCTCTACTAGTCAGAGTTATATAAGAGTAAAAGGTCTTCTGAATTCCTGGTGGTAACTGTGTCAGATTCAAAATAAGGTGCATGTTGCTTATTTTGAACATTAGTTGACATTTTACTTATTCAGTATTCCTAGACAGTCAGGTAATTATCGTCATTATTCAGATACGGTTTATTTTTTGTTGTATTTGATTTTTAGAAATAATATGTAACTTTTTATCCAAAAATTAGATGGAAGTACTATGGTGACATTGTCTGTAAAGCTAACGTGTAGCATTGTTCTGGTTTTAAATAGGGAAGGCTCAGAAATGTTTATATTTAAGAAAAGTCAATGAACTTTGACCATGGTAGTCTATTTGGTTTTTTTCCCCATATCTAATAATCTCTAGGAACCCTGCAAATACAACTATGTATTTTGTATGTCTGCTATAATTATAATTATTTCAGTGAAAGTGTGTGTGTATATATATGTGTGTGTGTGTGTATATATATATATATATATGTATATATATATATTTTTCCCCCCACACCCATATAAAGTTGCTTATTGAGCTTACTTCTGGTAGCCTGAAAGCTTTTTCTGGCAACTTAGTAACCAGTGATTCCCTGCCTATGAACAATATAGAGACATTAGGTGAATCACTTCAGTACAGACTTCTTTTCTTTTTTCTTTTTTTTTTTGCTTTCTCAAAAATATACTTCAGAGTGTACCTCCTTTAAAATGAATTTCCCTTCCTGAAAGACTATAAAAGGCATTATATTCTTCTCAAGATGGGCACACTAGTTTTCCTGTCAGCAAATGGGTATGTAGCCATGAGGATGGCTGTTTTCTGTGGAGCTATATTAATCACTGGGGAAAATCTGTGTTTGGTTTCAAATTGGCCATTATTTATTTGCTAAACTGATACCGCTTTGTCAATTTGTTTGGTATGAATTAATAAATTCTTTTCCACGGTGTGCACACAGAAGTGCTCTACTTCTTTATCCACTGTTAGAAACTATGTACTTGCTGTGATATCTTTGAGTTTATGCACATACATGAAGTTTTGAGAGCTATGTGAGGAACTGAAATTGTTTTTAAGCAGTTTGTCTGTGCATGCAGGATAGTATACTTAAAAATATTTAAAGCTTAGCTATGGCAACACTAAAGTTAAAAATAACAGTGCAGAGGCCTAGTTCACAGTTTGGATTAACTGTCAACAGAATTTTCATTTGAAGGGGAAAAAAAAAACCAAATCAAGAAACCTAAAGGATATTTCTAAGTTAGTTAAATGTTTGGAATTGTCTGTAACAATCTAGAAGCATCTTAGTAAGAGAACGTCCAACTTTTGAAAACCATTTCTGGATTTCTRACAACATCAAGAGCAAAATGTCCGTATCGGTGGCAGCAGTGAGCAAAGGGCTTTGATTTGAGAGTTCTTGTTGGTCTGTTATATAATAAGAACCATTACGAAATCCGTAGATAAATACGTAGGATACACGGAGTTAGAATTTTACATAGGGTAAAGGAACTCAGACTGGCASTGCATCCTTTCATTTTATAATATTTTAGGGTCGAAACAGCTAAATACGTCTCTTTTTGTCTTCTCCTCCCTTAATAAGACGTATCAACAGGGGAAGTAATTCCTGGCCTCGSGTTTGTATCAAATGCTGCTGCAAAGTAATTTTTATAGTAGAAAATTGACTCCCTGTAAATTGGCATTTAGATTGTATTAATGCAGGCTTAGTTCTCTTAACTGATGTGTCCCTATGTTATGTTACATTTTTGAGAGGACATAGAATTATGTAGTTGATATGGGCATAGGGATATTTAGTTGGTGATTTCTGAGTGAAGTAACTAAGTCAACAGTTAAAACATCACATTCCATGTCACTGTGGTGCTGTCAGTATTTTAAAATTGGTATTTGCTTTCTGTTTAATGGTGATACATATGGTTTGTTTTAAATAGTGAAGTGGTTTGTACAAAGGGTAATTCCTCTTAAATGGAGCAATTGCTCATAGTGGACATCCACAGATCGAAAAGAATTGAACTGAAACTTCAATATCAACCTTTTCTGTCTCTAACAAGAAAGTAGTTCACGGCAGAGCTCTCCTATCAAAGACTTAAAAAAAAGCCTACCATGAAAACAAAACAAAACCCAACAAACCCTCCATCTCTACCCCAGCTATTCCATTAGTGCTTACATGGTAAATTAGTGTAATTTTATTTAGGCCTTAAGCATTATGACTATGGAGAAAAGCTGAATTCCCCACTCAGTTACTTATGTCATGCTTCTGGGTCTGATGATTTATAGGAGTCTGAAGGACTTTTTATCAYGTTCTTTCTTCATAGCTTAATTCAAAGTTGATTTATTTGATAGCATTTGCAATTGATGTAGTCAATAGTGTCAATAATGGAAAAAGGATTAGAACAGATTGTCTTTGTGTTTAAACTGTATAAGGAATTAAAATGGATGAATAATTTCTGGATGGAGTTTACCATTTGATAGCAAGTGAGCATATTAATTGCTGAATGGCACTGTTGCAGTTACAGTATGCATCTTTTATGTTTTATATCTTAGTGGGTCTTCAAAGGATCAGGTGTTAGTTGATTACAGTAAGTGATGTTTCTCATGACATTGTTATTTAAAACCGTATCTTTTGTCATGAAAACGTTGACATTCTTTAACCAAGTCTGTTTATATCACTTACTTGCTCTATGGCTGTCTTCTAAAATTATTTAATGTGACTTTAGCTCATGAAAATTTTAAGCATCTGTTAGCTTACAAATTGGAGTCTTTGTACAATTTTGTTCTTCAGTTTGCTGTTTCATGGCAATTTTTACGTGAGAACGTACAACCTCTGCTTATGACTGCATGAGTGAAAAGAAGTCCGCATTACTAATGCTCACTCGCCATCTGTTTTTCTTACAGCTGGGCCTTGAATAATTGTCCAGTAGCTGATGGGCTGAGGGTAGGCAATCTTTCCAGGGCTTTCTGATTCATTTAAGCAGCTACACTGCCCCAAGAGAAACATAGTCCTTGTTTATTCATATGTATAGGGTAACCCCCCCCACCCACCCACACACTTGGTCAGATAAATCATAGTATTCTGTTAGGAAAAAAAGGAGTTAGCGTGCTACGAGCAATATCGTGTTGACACGTTTGCACCTAAGGGGGCAGTGTGGCACTCTTGCGAAATTTAGTATATGAATGAAACAGACCTCAAAAGGTGCAAGTGTAATTGTACTGTTAACACAGAAGTAAGGAGTGATGTCTTGATGTGCTGTTTATCTTAATTAGGGAAAATAAGATCATTTGGTATTCACCGATAACTGTCGAAGCTGGTACTTGAAACTCCACCCCTCGATTCCAGGGAAATTTCGGTGTTTACATATCTTTGTTTCACAAGAGCAGTTTCATTGTTTTCCAGAGACTAATGAGAAGTGGCTTCGAGATCAAGTGCCAGGTTCTCCCTCGGAATAAAAGCTAGTTTGGGTGTTTGACTGCTGCCTTGTCAAACAAGGTCAGTCTCCTCTCACAGTAGCCAGAGGAGG
>NW_028185039.1:10305253-10316446 GCF_003343005.1 Rhea americana | reverse complement strand
AAAAAAAAAAAAAACACCTCACACTCAGTTAAGGAGGTTACTGGCTGCTTTGGAAGATAAGAGCAAGAGCAGACGGAAAGGAGGCAGAGGCAGGTGAATATCTTTGACTTAGAATCATTATTTTTATTACTGGGCTCTTTGAGTATTTTAAATGGTTTGGGTGAAAAGCGCTGTCTGGATTTTCTGTTGTGTCAGCTATTTGTAAGTTGTTACTGTGCATTGGTATTTGCTAGAAGTGTATATTGATGGGTCTTTGCTGAAAAAGTATGTGCTCTAGTACTTTTTTACCGAGGAAAGTGTGCATCGGTTATCCAAGCGGRAGTTTTTCTCAGCACAACTAGTATCTATTTCGTTTAGTCTATTTACATTTCTTGACAGTATCCGTGGATTATTGGACTATAAAGTTGTTTGTTTTTTCAGTGTGTGCATTTCTGAATTTGGCAAATAAAGGCTATCATCGTGTTAATTATGTTTAAAATRTTTTTGAAATCTTCCATAGGTGATGTAAGTGAAAGGAAGCGATAAAACCATGACATTAGAATTTGTCAGCATGCTTCGCAGAGCTAGAGTGTTAGTGGAAAGAAGTTGTCAACACCCTCCGAGATCCTTCAAGCTTTTCTGCCTTTTAAAGGTGTACATGTGATTGATTTATTAGTTTTAAAGTGCGGTCTGTAATACATGAGCTCTCCAGAGAAACTCTTGTCATTCCTTTGCTAGCGTTGCTCRTTTACCGAGTTGTCTAGTGCGGAGCCATTGACGACTTTTACATTTTGCTTCCCCTCCTACTCTGTCAGTGCAGCAGCCCAGTGAATTCAATTAGGGAAAACAGCCTATCTAATGTTTACGGTGTCCTGACTGGCTGTAGTTGGGCCTTTGCTCTTTTGCACTATAGCAGGCGCCAGCTGTGGAGAGATCTCACTGTGTTTTGATCCTGCTCTTTCTGGTTGTGTTGAACACGTGCAGAATCAAAATTAGATGCTGTAGTAAGAACTAGCATATTCAGTGGGTTACTTCTTGTTCACAGTGAGGCAGTGATTTTTCTCTGGGTACGGAAAGAAAGTGCGTGTTACTTCAGAACTGAGGTACTTAAGATGTTCCGATACTCAAGAATAAGAACGCAAGTGCTTTCATCTTGGAGCATTTTTTAAATTTAACTTTTGACCACTTATCATCAAAATCAACCAAAAATTGYTGATCTTTCTGTCTTTAGCATCTTAAGTATGCCTTGTTTTATTACTGTGCATAAATTCAACAGGGTCTTTTCCTACATACTTGTGAGAGTAGTGATATGCTTATTTAGAGTTATGATGCACCTTTCCTCAACTTCTAATTGAAATACACTAATTATTATTACTGTGTAGTTTTGAAAGCTATTTCTTGGTTTTGCTTCTCACACCCTGTTCTTTTATAACTGTTCTTATATTCTTTTCTGTGGCAAGTTAACCTTTTATAAAATAAGTAGTTAATTACACATGTTGGTTATGGGCATGAAAGTTTCTTTGCTTTGAAACAAGGAATTTTAAAAACAAGTTTTAAAATGTAAGTGTAGGTTTTCATGTTAATAAAAATAAGACAATGCAAATTTAAAATGCTTGTTTGAAACAGGTTCTGTAAACCCTGTGTGTGCAGGGGGGAGGGGGAATMGAGAAAACTGCTAGAAGTTCTCCCRAAGAATATGATCTTTTCAAAACAGAGTTAGTGTGAAAATTTGGGGCTGAGGAGCCAGGAAACGCGTGTATTTGATGGGTGTCCTCTCGTTTCATAAGCTTTTTTTTTTTTTTTCCCTTGTCATGTATTAGTCCTATCTCTGGGATGTTACATGGCTGCATAGCTCAATTAATGCTCTATGGCAGGAGGAGGAAAAAAAATGTCTCTCTCTTGTCAGAAGCGAAGTTATTTACTTTCAAAAGCTGACAGAATAGCACTGCAGGGGCTTCATTTATTTCTGTTCAGAATGTCATTATTGTGTAATGCAGAGGGACTTCTGCATGCATTGCAGGCTTACTCTTGTCKTCTTTCTGCTGGATAGCTGCGTAAGTGTAAAAAGGCACACTGGAACGTTTCAGTATTCTGGTTTTAGCTTGTTGATGTTTGCACAACTACATTCCGAGAGTCTTAAAAGATTTGGCATTTGGATGACAATAAATTCACTTGTCTATGGTGCTTATGCTTGATACCCATGGAATCAATGGAATCATACTCTGGCCTACGTGCAAGACTGATTGTATCCTTAGCTACCTTCCTGATGCGTGTCGTTTTTCCTGATGGGTGGCATATGGTTTGAGACTACTTTTTCACCATTGCTCTCACTCTGTTGCAGTCGTTTGTATTTTCTCTAAGAGTGGTCCTAAAAGGAGTGCTTTAGTGGGATTGTTTTGTAAAGGCTATCTGCTGTTTAGTCAAATCAACTTTGAAAAAAACGCTCAACAACTTACGTTGTTTTGCCTGTACTTAAGGGGTAAGATAAATAGTTTTCATATCCCCCGTCCAAGTTTAAGTTGCTGCAGAAATACAGTTGCGTTCTGAAATGGCAATTCCAAAAAGCAGTATTTTTTTTTTCTTTCCCATTATACCATCTCCTCCAGCTCCAGATACCATGCTTATCACACACATATGAAATTACTTGTTGCTCTGTGGAAAGCGTCTTGGAACATCCAAGGAAAAAGACCGATATGGCTCACTTTAGGAGTTCCTTGTGTATGCACATTGCCTTTCTTTCTACCTCCGGTAGGAAAAATATAACTGCTCTTGTGGAAAATGGAGCAGGAATTCAGAGAGGCGTCACCTTTTCAGTGATAGCTGTATTTTTTTTCTTATTGTTTTTCCTGTGAGATTGACCACACTTTTTTTTTTTTTAGTGTTTGCAGTGTATTTATAGGTAAAAGTGGCAAATGAAAGATTTTAAAAATTGAGATTACCTTGATTAGTAGTATRTTTTCTTTAAACATAACCCATCTTTGAACGAAGGCAAGAGAGTTCTGCTTCTAAACAGGCTTGCTTTCTTCTTTCTTTCTCTCTTTTTCTTTCTTTGCAGACGTGAAATCCAATAAATTTCTATTGCAGTTGCTGGGCTTGGGGGAGAAAAAGGAARGGAAAAGTACAAAGCTATTGGGAAGCGTCAAATACAGAGAATGATGAAGTACATTTCATAGCAGCCAATTCCAAACCCAAAATCCCTGTTGTGCAGGAAGGCTTTCCAATTCGCACAGGATATTCAGCCATTGCACAGCACAGTATTAATGATTTATACACACCGCACCACTGCTTTTGTTCACTAGCAGAGCCAGGTTGTGTTAATAAAGGAATTTCAAGGAAAAAGGGCCCGGCATGCTGAGTTGTTTTGCTCAATGTGGTGGATGCTGCCTTCATAAATCAAAAGAATTTAGTGCTTTACAACATTTCAGAGCGTGTGTGTGTGTGTGTGTGTGTTTTAATCTGATTCACCTAGGAATATTTTCATTTCTTTTCTATAAAGAATGAATGAACTACTGGATGAGATCTATCTCAGCTGTTTTAGGGTTGATTGGTTTGCTTCACCGTGGCGATATGCTTCCATTTGTTTTCCATTTGGTATTTATGCTTTGTGGTGGTGTCTATGGAAATAAGCTAGCATGGTTTTTATTAACATAAAGAGATGCAGATCCCGTTATATTCTGTCGTCTTTCTTAGACATAACTAAGTAAAATGTAACGGCAGAATGTGTTTGCAGTAAGCAAAGCAATTCTGTATTCCTTATCTGAAATGAAATATAATTCTCACTAAGGCATTTTTTTATCATTTTTAAAATTAGGAGGATTTTTGTTAGCAAAAATACGCCCTTATATTGTTCTTGCATTAAGTGTGTTTATTTTCACACTTATTTAGGAATTTTCTAATAGCAACCAGGAGAAATGGCTACTTAATTTTGTATTTATTCACATAATCGTTCTTTACGAGTATCGGATCAATACTGAAATGAATTATATAGTTGAAGATAAAGAGCATATGGTTAAGAAAACCTTGAAATTCTGATGTGAAATAGAGAATTAAAGAATGTTATGGGACACTGTCATAGAAAATAAAACACTTGATACTTAAGCAGTCTAAGTCTTTATTTTCCTCTACTGTTTTATAAAAGCATGTGTAAAAATGTGAGATTAATTATAAAGAATTTGTTTTGCAGTTAAAGGGAATACGGCTTTTCGGAGAGGTCTTAATGGTTTCGAATTTCAGAGCAAGTGCGGTGTTTTTAGTCTATTTGGATCATTCAGTTTCATTGATTTATGTAGCTTTTGCTTATAGAAAGTGTGACTGCCCTGTCTTGGCTTTGTTGCGGTAGAAAATATGATTGCCTTCGAGTTTTATGAAAGTCAACAATGCGGTAAGCAGTGTTACAGAAGTTAAAGCTGATACTGAGAGGAATTTTTTGTTTGTAGTTCGGTATATAGTCTGAAAGCAGATACAGACTTTTCTGTTTTTATCAATGGTATAAATATCATGGATTAATATAAGACAGGTGCCCCATAAATGAGGCTTATGTTTATAGTGTACCGTTTTTGTATTTGTTTGTCCTCTTATTATTTGGGTGCGTGAGTGTTTCATTGTGTTTAATTATGTCTGTGAGGCACAAGACAACAGTCAACATCTGCTCTATTGTTTCCTTGGTTTACAGATAGCTTTGATGGGTTATTAAACAATCTATTTTTCAAACAGAAAACAGAGAAACAAGCTGCACCCATATTATGTAATTTTGTAAAGGTACATTATGCAATTAGTTGTCTAGTATTTGCACATAATCTTTTGTTTGGCTGAATAAATGCTATTCCATTAAAAAAAAGGGGGGGGGGAAGGAAAAAAAAAAGAAAAAAGATGGTCTTAGGCAGTTTTTAGCTAATAGTGAATTTTCAGTTTATCTTATATGGGTTGATTGAACCGTTACTGGGTTRATTTCACCATATATATTATACTGAAATAGCGCTATTGAGTTGTGAATGCTGATACAAAAAATTGGAAATGTTTATTGACTTTCATTTTATTTGTTACTGAAGCAGCTACTGATGAACTCTTACAGATTTTGGAAAAAGTACAAATTTTCTTGAGTTAGTTTTGGGCTAAAGTCTGCATTATTGCCAAAAGATTAACTTGAGAAGGGGATGCTCAGATCGGCTTTACTTCTACAGATCTTGCTCGAGTTAAAACAAGCTCTAGCACTTTCCTACCAAAAAAAGTTTTACTTTGCTAGCGGAAAAGCAGCACTGTAGAACTTGGCTCTTTGGATGGATTTCCTTTTGGAAAAGTTTGGTTTTATAATACATTCTGAATTTTTCTTCTGTTTTAGTGTAGTTGTCAACCTGTGTAATGCTCATCTGTTAGGCTGAATCATTGAAAAATCCCAAACACACAGCATGTTTCTTGCCTTTGTAACAAATCTGAGAAAAAAGGGGGTTTCCAGATAGTAATGATGAACATATACYGGAGTTAGGCCTTCCTGTAGCATTAATCACTGCAGAAACTCACCTGTTAAAAATGTTTAGAGAAGAGCATTAGGTTGTAGTATTTTCATAGCTATATAGCTCCTACTGTATACAGTTACAGAGCAAGAGCTGTCCATAGCAGTCTATAGTCTCATATGTGCATTTGAAACCTTTAAAATACTGTTTATGTAACTTGCTTATTTTATGTATATAGGTATTCCACTGAAACTAAGTTGTTCAGTGTCATTTCAACATGGACTAAACTTCCCCTTGTATATGCGGAAAGATCTGAGTTCAAAGCAGAAACATGCATAATATGCATAGTTATTCCGAAAAGTATGCATCATTAACTCATGCAAGACTGATGTTCCAGGTGCCCGTTTAAATGTCRTTTTGTAAGATGGTATTCAGTGTTTAGCACAGAATGAAAAAATCTCTCTTTTTGTGTAAGGGCTTATTAGAAACTCTTTGAAARCGCCCTCTTGCCTATCCGTGTGCATCAGTTGTGAGAGTTTTGAACATGAGACAGGATTTCAGCTCTGGACGTGCTCCTCAGTGGAGATGGAGTGTTACACACCTAGTTTGACACTCAGGTTTTCCACAAACATGTGACAAATGGAAGCTCGAACAGAATCAAATGAGAAGCTTCTAAGCATGTTTCCTTTTTAAAAGGAAGGAGGGCTAGGAAAACACTCTTTGTATTGAACTTGATCTGTATTTGAAGTGTTTCCAGAAACCGTAGGGGGAGGGAGGGGAAAAAAGAAAGAAAGAAAGAAAATACCCTAGTTTTGTTTTTCTGATGTTTATTGCTGAGTGGTTCAGAAGGGCATGTCTCTCAGGAACTGTTCTCTGTAAATAAACATATATGTTTTTATACAGCCAAATAGACTGCACAGGTGTCCTCAAATACGTGCCTAGGAATGGAGCACTCATGAGGCCTTTTTCTCGTGTGCAATACGAAGATGTATTTTGGTGGGAGAGAAAATCGGTATCAAATATTCTCCTGGGGTAAATCAGCACAGTCTGACTCCCACCAAGGATGTGATCCTTGGCTTTGCTGTGACAGTGCATCATAGAGGTTATGACAGTGATGATGAGAGAAACATATATGTATTTTGCTTTAGGAAAGCTTTAAGTGCTTACTTGCCCTGTTAAAGAGTGTGTTTCGCTGTATGAGTGCCATACGTAGATTGTTACTGTGTGCCCACTTCCGCGGGGGATTGTGCTGTGAAAGTGCTCCGTGGGAACTCTAGGGGAAGGTGGTGTTTTCGGGGCTGYGAAGGAAGCTGAATTGTAAGGGCCAGCATCTGCTTTGTTGTGATGGCTGACACTGTTTGCATAACTTCACCAGGTGTTTGTATTATTTTTATGAATTTTGGATAGTACCACAAATAGCCAAACAGAGTAGAATAGCGGAGTACTGCAAAGTTTGTTTGCTTCCGTTGCTTACACTGTAATACTAGATTACACACAACCTTTAAGAAAGCGGGCTGTGAGGATGACTTACCATTAAGCAAAAATCCCAGGGAATTGTAAAAATCTTTGAAAATACTTTCTATAAAAATTCACTAGTGCCAATTGACTCATTGCTTTTCCTGCAGTGTGACAGTTCTGCAGAAGCAGCTGTGTAGCGCTTCTGTTACATGACAATACTAGAGAGAGGYTTCAGTGTCCACTAACAGGCATTTTGGTTTTCGTTGTTTTTTCTAAGTAGTATTGTGGATTGCATTCTTTCTACTTAAGAACAGATTAGTGTTTAGAAATCTTGAGAACAGGTAAGATGGTCACAATCAAGGAGTTTAAGGATTGGGTATTTTCGGGTGTCTGTTTCTGCTTTGTTGCGCCGAGGGCGAGTTGGTCTCGGAAAAAGTACGCTTTACTGTAGCAATAAAATCTTACTCATTCAAATGTCTTAAAGGCTTCGTGTTGTCTGAAATCAGCTAAAAAACCTGATTTCAATACAAATAGAGATAATCCTCCTCAGTTGTTTTTCCATTACGCGCACGTTTGTGCCAGTTCTTCGCTGGTCCAGTCCAGCGGTGCTGGACCCTGACAGAAGTCGATGGAAATCTAAATGAAGGAGAGATTAAATAGCCCGTTGTGGCTTTATTCTCTCCTAATATAAAAAGGAATGAACCAACAGGCAAAACGTTTTGTTAAGTAGATGACAGGAAGGGCTATTGAGTTTTGACGTTGATATGACAGTGTTAGGGTTTTCTGTTCTGGAGTGCTTATTCTGTCCCCTTCAGTTTTTCTGATCAGTAGCAAGGTCCACGTAGGTTTAGATTGTCCTGAGGAAGCTGTTCTGAGAGAGAATGTTAGCAGTTGAGTGAGTACTCATGTGATTTCGGTATCCACTATGGCTGCTGTAGAAGTTCACCTTTTTGGGAGAGCAGTTATTTAAGGCTAGAATGTATAGCGAATAAATAGAGTATTCTCTAACAGATTTTGGGAGACCAGAAGAAATATCTGATGCAGTCCTTTAAGGTGAGATCTATTTATTGTATTGCCAGAAAGTTTTGCCACAGTTTGTTCCAGGCAATTTTCTTCATATGAGATAGTTTGCCTTTGTACCAGCTGCTTGCATGAAGGTGCCCGTGGAGATTGCGCAGGCAGCTCCACTGACACTGGCCTGCCCTCTGCCACAGTGTGAAGTGTTCACAGACCCTCAGAGTGTGGGCAGAAGAGGTCTGGCACAGGAAGAAGCAGGTGCCATGTAAWGTGTTGGCTGGATAGGTCATGCACAGCAGCTGCCTATGAGACCTAAGACTGCGTTTGGGGGTGGTGGTCGGCCTGCTGAACATGGGATTGAGCGTCCTTCCAAACTATTGCGCTAGACGGTGCCTAGAGAGTTGATTTCGGTTGTAGAGTGTCAAAGAAGCTGAGAAAGCTTTCTCAGCTTCCTGGTGTTTGTGTTTGGAGGCAAATTTTGTGCCAGTTGTGCCTTCCAGTGCTTTCAGCCAGATCCTGTCTGCCTTTAAAAGTATTGGTGATGTCTTGAATAAAGCTGAATCATAGTTTGCGTTACATCTGATGTCTTCAGGCCTGAGTATTTTATCTCCAGAGAATAGGAAGCTTGTCAGATCTGAACTGAAATCCCCTCTGATCCTTTTAAAGACCTGTAGGATCTTTTTTATATTTTTTATTTGGGGGATCAACAAGATTGTTTCTCCAAGGCACCCTGCTCAGTCAGATGACCTTCCCTATGCTGATTTCAGCGACTGGACCATTACACTTGGCATAGTTGGAAGCTTGAATGATGTGTTTATACAGCCAGGAGACATGATTTAAACTATCTCATGATTCAACATTCACTCTTATTAATATGAACTGTACTGAGTAGCTGTTACTCATCAGAAAGCTTGCGTATTCAAGGGTGAAGTCTTATTGGAAGATCCTCACAGTGATACTCCACTGTTCCCAGGTGAAGCAAATAAAAAGTGTACTTTGAATAATGAATCCACCTGATAGATGACAGTGACAGGCAGGCAGCTTGTCTACACTGTTCCAGAATGCACTGTTGTTTTCCTAAGGTCCTGCCTTACGCTTGGTGGCGTCAACAGGGCAACAGCTATGAACTATAAGCTGTGAACAGCACTGGTTGAGTGCTGAAGTATTGGCAAAAATTCTGTGCAAAGTGGATGATAATTTGTTACGGCTTTGCTTGGGAGGCATGGATACAGATTTAAAGCCTGTTCCTGATCTACAAGGAAAAATATATTTTGTGTTGCTGGTATTTATTTGCGACTGAGTAAATCCTAAAGGGCAGCCTACTCCTGCGTGTTGGTGAAAGGGTGTATTGCTTGGGCATCTTGTGTTGAGCATATAGAACAATGAATGAATGAGGAGAAGGAAGATAYATGAAAGTATGTGGAGTAATGGATATTCTGTGAGATGCGTACGTATTCATTCTTAAAATGTCAGGCTATATATACATAGTACTGCCTGTCACTTATGCCACTGTAAGGTGTGTGTTATTTTTAGTAGTGAACTGTGCAAATGTATYGTGGGAAACAAGCATGAGATTTTGAAAGTTTCTGCTACGTGTTTGGTACAGAATTTTCAAAAATGCCCAACTTCAAATAGATTGAAGACTTCTCTCAACTTCTTTTTGAGAAATGGTCAGATAAAGTCAAAAGCAGAAGTCTTTGTAGTGAAAGAYAGTTAAATTATCCTGGACGTGGGAAAGAGATTGCCCTGCAGGAAGGCAGCAGTGAAAAATACARTTGATTTGGTATGTTACCAACCAGTATGGAACCCTGTAAGAGAAGGAAAGCAACATAGTGTTCATTAAAGACGCAAAACGCTTAGTCAAGGAATTCACAGCCCTTCTTCTATGTTGGCAGCAAATAGTAATATATGCATGTCAGAGTCAATTTTTTGTAGTTAAAGCAGTTTTTTTCCTCCAGTGCTGCAGCTGACTTAGAGTGATTCAGGAGAGCAGGAGAGAGAGGAATGCCTTTAACAAAAAGAATTGTACAAGGCTGCAGAGATTGAAGGAGCTGCTCTCCCCATGGCTTGCATCACCGTGTGTGCTGAACCACTTTTTGTAGCTTTAGAAGGTGATTAGCATTCTCTGTGATTTCTTGCATAGCCTGATGTTGTCCTCCTTCCAAGTTCCATGCCTMGCATTTTAAATAACTGAAGCTCCCAGATTCATCCTGATTTCGTTTTGACAGTAACGCTGACACAAAAATTCATACTTGATTGTGATTCTGAGTCTTTCTAGCTCACATGAAAACACAGAAAAGTCAAACAGTATCTGCAGCTGTTTCTTTTTCAGGGGGTAATGATAATAAGGGTGATGGCAGGCCATCTAAGGGAAGTCCAGCTTTCGAAGTGTTCCTTAACTCCGTCTTTTTCCTGTTTCTCCTTCTGTCATCCATGTATCAGCTATGTAAGTGAATGTGTTTTGTATCTCACTGAATGATAAAACATTCTGCTAATAGGCTATCAAGAGACAGAGATAGATGTCTGTAACAGTCTAGTCAAGGCAAGAACTGAAGGTTTTCTAAGAAAAAAGCAGGCAAAAATCCATTCCTTTTTGCGGGTTCCTTGAAAGGTGAAACGAAGTTGCTTTGCATCTTTTGGGTGTATTTGCTCTTTCATATTATTGTTGTAGATGATGATGATCGTCTTGTACTAGACACAGTTCTCTTCAAAAAGAACCTACAATCTAAAATGTAATAGGTGGATACAAGCGAATGGCTAATTTGCAGAGGAACAGGGATATTGGCCAGTTTTTTGCTCAGTGGTCAGTTCATCTATAGGCATGAACCTATTTGTCTGGCATTATAGTAATATGTTTTTTTTTATGAGCTAAAGGAGAACATGCGTAGACGTTTACAGGAAGTTTGTTCTTGGTATCGGGAAGTTATAGGCAAAAGCGTCARTGGCATTTTGAGTGCAGTCAGTAGGTGAAGGAGATGGTATGAAATASAAATTGATCTTTCAGTACTTCACAGTGGTAGGCAGGGTAGAACGAGACTGAAGTGAGCCCTGGAAAGTAATGAAAATTACCTTGCAAATGCTGAGGTACTAAAGGGGACATGTGCTGGGCAGTGCAAGGGACGGAGAAGTGATCCTTGTGAGAGCATTCCAAACGGACGTGAGCATGCGGATGAGGGAGCACCAGGAAGGAAATACGCCGTTCTTTAGTCTGTGAGGTGCTAGAGTTGCAGGTGGATCACAACACAGCACTGACAGCAGAAAAGGAAGTTTGGAGTCAGTTTGTCAATGT